>NC_071261.1:6601575-6799075 GCF_023375685.1 Ictalurus furcatus | reverse complement strand
TATAGAAGATGGATGGATGGATAGTAGTAGTAGTAGTAATATTAGTAGTAGTAGTAGTAGTAGTACTAATAGTAGTAGCCGTAGTAGTAGTAGTAGTAGTATTAGTAGTAGTAATAGTACGGTTGCCTTCTCACAGGGTCCCCATTTCTCCCCATGCCCATCTGAGTTTCCTCTGGGTTCTCCTGTTTCCTCCAGTATCATCTCACCTCTCAAAAATACCAGTAGGTGAATTGGGGCCTCAAAATTGCTCCTAGTTATGGACAAGAGTGTATGTGTGTGTGTGTGTGTGTGTGTGTGTGTGCCATCCAGGGTGTATTCCTACCTCATGCTGGGATAGACTCCACATCCACTTGAGTGGCCCTGACCAGGACAAAGCAGTTACCAATGGTTAAAAAAAAAGGTATGAATGAATTACTTTGAATTCTTAGCAAAATAAAAGTCATCCTCGGCGGATGTTCCTCATGCACCGTAACTTGGAATTGAATTTGGATTGCGAGAGGAATGAAACAATTATAAGTGTGCAAATTTGCGAAATGATAGAGTTTGCAAATTGTTGCTTAATAAGTAATGATATATTAATCTTTTAGGTGTCTAATCATAATTCTGGTCCAGGAAGTAGATTCCAGCAGATTAGAAAGATTCACATGAGCTGTAACTGTAATCTTCAACCCATTTTTTTTTTTTTGTCTTTTAAAAATATATATTTTAAAAAAAGAAATATTGTGTACTATGCTATAAACTAAACTTGATGAGTACTTTCATAATATTCCTGGGTTTTGTTAGAGCTTTCATTAAAAAAAAAAAAAAAAAAAGTTTTATGCCCAATTTAGTGACATTTTTTTCAGAAATATCATGTGAATCTAAAAACTAAATAAAAGGTTAATGAGCTCAAGCTATAAAGTTGATGGATCAGGGAGGCCTTCTCTTCTCCATGAGCAAAAAAACCGAGGAAGGCATAGAATCAGAATCGGAATAGATCTCGGGCTTTCTTGGTAAACGTCGTGTTGAAGATGTGAAATATAACGAATGTATATTCAGTGTTCATTAAGAATTACTTTTACTATAATAGATATAAAGATGAGCCTGGCTCTATTTTCTTGCTGACACGATCACAAGGCAGTGTTTCTGTGTCCGTGCTCTGTTGCTCCGCTTTGGTCAATAAGTAATGCACCGCATTGATGTGGGTGGAACAGTGCAAAAGGGGGTGTCATGTTCAAAATCCGCCATCGCGGTGGCATTTTTGAACTCTTTTTGTTCCAAATAAAGGAGCATGATCACAGTATTTTCTCAGAATCTAAAATCTCAAAGCTGTTTTGGACTTAAACACTGTTTCTAAAAGCTTTTGGCGCGAACATTTTTGGCTAGAAAATAAACTTACACACACTTGCTTCCAAGTCTTCACATTTGTGACACTCCACAAAAATACGACCTAAAATCCAATGACGGAGAAGATCGAGAATCGAGTAAATATATTTGCTGTAAATTTGGTCAGCCGGCAGGTTATTCCTACTAAATGAATCACGAAAACGTACGAACTTGGTTCTTAAAGAGAATGAGAGGAGCGTTCGAATTTTTTTTATGATTATTTGAATTATCATTATTATTATTTTTGTTTGTTTACATTTGCATGGCTCTGGTCACGACGATAGCAAAGATATACAACCCCTTGATTCCAATGGCAGGTTTTTTGCTTGTGAAAATGAAATCTTAAGCGTGATTACCGTTTGTGTCTTCCACTCAGTGTGTTCGCTAACAAGCGAGGCAATATGTAAAGCTGGTAACAACATGTAAAAGTAAGTGACACACACACACACACACACACACACACACACACAGAAAAGAGAAGAGAGAGAGAGAAAGAGAAATGGGAATAGTGTGCATTGTGGGAATTGTGGTGTCCAGTCTGTGATTAAGACAATAACCTGCTGGGCTAACAATGCCGGCACTAAGTGTGTGTGTGTGTGTGTGTGTGCACGTCAGGAGTGTGTGCGTGTATCTTTTTGTGAGTGTGTGGGACTTTCATTAAGAGCGCTGTGGACTGCATGGCTAAACAGAACATCTCTATAATCACTCTGACTATAGATAAAAACACAGCGGTGTGCAGTAGCTTCCCCAGGGGCACATGAGAGAACTTCTAGCACCAGCACTGTTTCCTCCTCAATGAGTCCCCATACACTCCTAACACTCTCTCCTATCACGCACACACACACACACACACACACACACACAAAATATTCTTTGTACTCTTCCTCTTCTTCTCTTCTTTTTCCTCTTCTCTCTGTCTCCCACGAGTGTATGTGTATCACAGGCTCATTAGTCCCGCTGTACTTGGATTAACAACAGCAGTGACATTTGGTGGCTTGTAAGGAACAAGTCCATAAAAACAAGCAAACGAAAGTGTGTGTGTGTGTGTGTGTGTGGGTGTGTGTGTGTGGGTTGGGGAGGGGGTCTCTAACGCCCCTCCTGCCTACGGGTTCTCCCACCTTTCATTCTGTCTCATTAAATATGTATATCTCATCTCCTCGCGCATCTCGGCTTGATTTGCATGTAGTAAATTCTTGCCACACGGTGACAGGCCTGAGGAATGTGCGTGAGGGATCTGCCCGCCTGCTAATGTGCACTAAACAGGACAACACGGAGAGGAGAAAAGCTCCAGATAAACACCCTTGCGTCCAGTGGTAGACGGGAAAAGTCACAGACCCGACCTCAAAAACGTCCAAGCTGTCCTTCCAGCCTGAGGCATAGAAAAGAATTAATATACAGTACACTACAGAAGTTGTTTGATTTAAAAAAAAAAAAAAAAAGAATGACAGAAATCATGGGTGTGGAAAGTAAACTTTCTAATTCTGTCTTCAAGCTCAGTTTCAGGGCAAGTGTTAAGACACTCCACCTTATGTTCATGTTCCTCTTCTTGCCTTGTTCTTATCTAGCCTTGGTTGCTATACTATCTATATTATCCTGGTCATGGTGAAACTGGTAGAGGAAGTGGGGGGCACGTGGTAAACAAGTTTGCCTTGTACATCCAGGGTTGGGGGTTCGAGTCCCGCTTCTGCCCTCTGATCTGTTTGTGTGGAGATCGTATATTCTCCCCGTCCTTCAGGGGTTTCCTCTGGGTACTCTCAAGTTCAAAGACATGCGTTGTAGGCTGATTGGCATCTCTGAATTGTCTGTAGTAAGTGAATGTGTGCGATTGTCCCCTGCACTGGGTTGGCACCCCGTCCAGTGTGTCCCCCACCTCATGCTCACTGGGATAGGCTCCCTGTGTAGGATAAGAGCTACAGAAAATGCACGGATGGTGAAACTGGAGCCCATTCCAGGAACACTGGGTGTGAGGTAGGAATACAGTCTGACTCAGACCTCAGTCCATCGTAGAACTAGTTCAGAACTAGTTGAGTGTTAGGCAAAGTGCAGTGTAAAGAACTGCCTCACAGGATACTGTGAAATCGCCGCCTAGGATACTCAGGATGGGTGGGATCCAATAAAGTGTGCACGTAACCCCTGTAATTGAGCGTCTACAGCCTCTGATGCTTCATGGCAAAGAAGCACAAAGTTCCTGTCAGCCAGCTCCACTTGTCTGCTTTTGTTCACCAGAGCCTGAAGATCAATCACTCTGTATCAAGTTTAAAGGAAGTGTAGGGAGGTGAGTGCTAAGATGTGCACACAGACACACACACACACACACACGCTGACCCAGTCACACATGCACATACACCAAGGTGACAAGCAGCTCCGATCGATGGCAGACAAGGGAATCAGCAACAAGGAGAGGTAAAAAAAAAACAATCACATATCAGATTGAAACTGACTTCTCCTTGTATCTTTAGGGCCCGGCTACAATAGATTGGACAGGAAATCCAATGGCAAGCAGAGGATGAAAAAGGGAAAAAATGGACAGAGCAAAAAAAAAAACAAAAAAACAACAAAAAAAAAACCCACCCTTGATTGCTAATACGCTTCAGCCAGAGCCATTTTAATCTGTGACAGTGCAGGGATCTGGTGAAAACCATTATCACGTACTCACTGTCTACGATAAGAGGCCTCTAATCTGTTTGCTGGAGGTATTGAACAAATGCATTTGAGGAGCCAAGAGGCACAGAGGTGAGGGTGGGAGAGGGTGTGTGTGTGTTTGTGATGGCCTGATGAGAATTGGAAGAAGAAGAGTGTGTTGAAAATGGTATGCTTGGGCATAAAAATAGGAAATAAAAAACTTATAAATGTGCTGCTTATAAATGGAGAGTATTTACAACTTTAAAAAAAAGAAAAGAAAAAAAAGACACTGGGCGGCACTGGGCGACATTGTTGATGGCCTGTATTGGCGAAACAGAGGGGAGACAGGGTTAGAAGGCTTAAAGTGCATTCTTTAACAAGGTCTTTGTGTTCAGGCTATGTTTGGATTTCATTATAGGATTATTGTATAGGGGGCACGGTGACTTAGTGGTTAGCATGCTTGCCTTGCGTCACTGGCGTTGGGGGTTCAAATCCCGTCTCCACCCTGCGTGAGTGGAGCTTGTATGTTCTGCTCAATGCTTCAGGGGTTTCCTTTGCGTACTCTGGTTTCCACTCCCCACAATCCAAAAACATGTGTTCTAGGTTGATTGGCATCTCTTAATCGTTTGAAGTGTGTGATCATGCCTTGTGATGACACCCCGTCCAGGGTGTCCCCCACCTTGTGCCCCGAGTTACCTTGAATAGGTTCCAGGCTCACCTGCGACCCTGTGTAGGATAAGTGGTAGGGAAAATGGATGGATCTGCCAATAGAACAAGACCATTTCAAGCTTGAAATGAGAAAAATATCCATAATAGTCTTATATTTGTTTAAAAACATTCTAGTAAAGAGATCTATTCAAGATTGTTTTACTTGCTGTCATGTAAAATATGTCATGTTTTGGAGTGTGTCTGTCTTCACCCTCATTCCTGTGTTTGTTTCTGTACCAATCCATGGCTTGGTGTTTGTGGACTCAAGGGAAGAAATGGAAGAGCACATCCATCTTAAACAAACCTGCAACACACAGAGAAACACCTGGTATGCCTAGTGATACAGTGTGCTGTTTGAACTACTGATGCGTCGTTCATTTTGAACAAATCTTTTATATGATTCTGGAACAACCAGCTGTCTCAGAGAGTGATTCGTTCATTGTGTGTTGACCGCGCATGTGGTGGAACATCCCCAAAGGTTCTGTACAGGAAACAGAAATGATTAGTTCAGCTCTCGAGTCTTCGGGTTCGAGTCGTTCGTTCAAGTCACAGCCGCACTGCATTCAGGCTATGGAGCTGTGATGTGATGAACAAACGACTCGAACCCGAAGACTTGAGAGCTGAACGAATCATTTCTGTTTTACGGTACTGCATGGTGCATTGCCTATGGGGCAGTCACAGGATGAACGAGCGACTCGAACCCAAAGACTCGAGAGCTGAACGAATCATTTTTCTTTCCGGTACTGCATGGTGCATTGCCTATGGGGCAGTCACGGGATGAACGAGCGACTCGAACCCGAAGACTTGAGAGCTGAACGAATCATTTTTCTTTCCGGTAGTGCATGGTGCATTGCCTATGGAGCAGTCACGGGATGAATGAATGACTCGAACCCAAAGACTCGAGAGCTGAAAGAATCATTTGTTTCCGGTACTGCATGGTGCATTGCCTATGGGGCAGTCACGGGATGAACGAACAACTCAACAAAAAGACTCGAGAGGTGAAGTAATCATTTGTTTCTGGTACTGCATGGTGCACTGCCTATGGGGCAGTCACGGGATGAATGAATGACTCGAACCTGAAGACTCGAGAGCTGAACGAATCATTTGTTTCCGGTAGTGCATGGCGCATTGCCTATGGGGCAGTCACGGGATGAATGAATGACTCGAACCCGAAGACTCGAGAGCTGAACGAATCATTTCTGTTTCCGGTAGTGCATGGTGCATTGCCTATGGGGCAGTCACGGGATGAATGAATGACTCGAACCTGAAGACTCGAGAGCTGAACGAATCATTTGTTTCCGGTAGTGCATGGTGCATTGCCTATGGGGCAGTCACGGGATGAATGAATGACTCGAACCCGAAGACTCGAGAGCTGAACGAATCATTTCTGTTTCCGGTAGTGCATGGTGCATTGCCTATGGGGCAGTCACGGGATGAACGAACGACTCGAACCCAAAGACTCGAGAGCTGAACGAATCATTTCTGTTTCCGGTAGTGCATGGTGCATTGCCTATGGGGCAGTCACGGGATGAACGAACGACTCGAACCCAAAGACTCGAGAGCTGAACGAATCATTTCTCGACTCGGATCGGGAAGTGAGGTGAACTAACAGACTGCATAGCCTGAAACCCAGCTTAGCTATTAATTAATCATTTCTGTTTCTCATAATTCGGCCTTGTCTGCGTTAGCCTAGTATATTTTTCATTCCAAATGTGATCAAAGTTTGCCTAAGTGCTAGATGTGTTGGGGAATTTAACATGTAACGTTTGAATTGTATTCTTCTGAAATGAACGAAATGACTCGAAAGAAGATTTGTTCGTTTTGCTGAACGTGATTCAAAGACCCGAGTCAGTAAAACGATCCGAACTTCCCCTCGCTAGTTTAAACAGGTCCCGGTTCCCCAAAAGCATTACAGCATACGGGTCTTTGGTGAACGGTAGAACAAGCATCACACTGAAGACTCTCTATATAGTTCAACTGATCTTTATTTTATAATGCTTTTGGGAATCTGGGCTTCACATCTCCAGTTTGTTTTGTCGTTCCATGTGTGCATGTGAGCCACCGAGAGTGTGTGTGTGTAAAGGGTCTGGCTAGACGCTTCTGGCTACCAACAACCAGCTTTTGACCTTTGACCCAGAGCACGGGTCATGGGATCAAGCCATTACAACAAGATTTATCCTTATGTTCCCTCCCAAACACACACACACAGCACAGTCCATTTCACCCTGCACTCCCTGGTCAAACACCTCCTTCATGCCAACCCCACCGTACCGATTCCACCACCCCTTTCCAATTGACCGTCCTATTTGTCAGCGGCAGAATTCTCACAGCCCCCTGGCTACTAGTTAACCTGCACTCAGAGACCCTTCTGTGAAATGCTAAGGATCGTGGAACTGTAAAAGAAGGCCAACGTGATGTGCAATATGTCAAACAGAAGGACATTTTCACTCTTTCTCTCGGCGCACAGCTGAGGCCCAAGGGCATCATCCACCTCTGCTTGCTAACCCTTGTATAAGTTTCCAATTCCAGCCAGCCGCCGGATTATGAAGCTCTTTTTTTATTATTTATTTTATTTTATCATCAAATTATTGCAATGCTGATAAGATGGAGATGATGAGGTCCTGGTGTGTTGGACCTTGACCTCTCTTCTGGTAATGGAGGTGTCTCTGTTACTGTGTCTGACACGCTGAGGAAGACACACACACACACACACACAGTGGATTAGGTATAATTATTAATGGCATGTATCTACTAGGCAGAAATGCTAATTTCAACATTATAGGTACTCACATAAAGTATGAAAGAGGACTTTCATTCATAGGTCTATTTCTCCAATTCTCATACACACACAACAGAGCACATACACACACACCCCTAGGGTGAGCGTTAGTGCTCCTAGAGATGGAGATTGGTTTATAGTTAAATGTCAGTGGGGGTGAAAGGATAGCCCAGGGCCAGCATTCTCTCTGCTGCCTGTCACGCTCACTAGTGCACTGTCAATATGGGCTGGGGTCAGTATGAGGGGCCCTAATAAGTCTCGTTCGGGTATGTGTGTGTGTGTGTGTGTGTGTGGTGATGGGCAAAGTAATGGAACCTCACTGATATCTGCTAATCGCCAGGGATACGACCTCTTACTGTCCTACTTCACGTCATACTTCTCATCTCTGAGAGTGAGATTTAAGCGGTGATCCATCAAGTGTTGGAATGACAGTACTGCTGATGATGAGGTGAGTATGAGGACTCTGGACAGCAGTGATTTATTGTGCCTTTGACTTTTTCCAACCTAGACATCACTGTGCTTTAACAGGCTTGTTTGTTATTGATTTGCATGCTATGCTTCCTTACTTATAGACAGATATTTTATTGAACTATCAAAGTAAGATGTCATTGAGACAGCAAGCTAAAACCCGGACCATGACCCTTTTTTCGTACTTTAAAAAAAAACAAAAAAAAAAACACGTTTACCACACAGACTGGTTTGAGCCGACCGGAAGGTTATGGAAACTCAACTAACCACTCTTTACAACCGTGGTGAGCAGAAAAGCACCTCAGAATGCACAACATGCCAAACTTTGATGCCAATGGGCTATGACAGCAGAAGACAACATCGGGTTCAAATCCTGTAGGACAGGAATCTGAGGCTACTATGGACACAGGCTCATAGAAACTGGACAGATGACGTCAGGTGACCAAGTGATACTCACTGGATGTGTATTGTTTTTTTTGTCGTTGTTAAATATGTAATAATAAGTGTTAACCGAGTAAAAATACACATGTATCGACAAATCAAATGGGTCTTCTGTTGGTCAGAGTTGAGCCTGCAGCCATCTAGAGATCTATTTCAGCCTTCAGCTCTAACCAGCTCAAACCATAGTTAAAGCAGGCACTGCCCATGGGTACACATGGTTGGCATTTCTGAAACTCTGCTCTAGTGTCTTCACGGATGAATCAGTGTGAACGCCATCATGACTTATTGTGCGTGAGTGATGCCTGTCCTCGGCCTCAAAGCTGTCAATCAGCCTGGGGAGAGTGTTTCACCGGCTGGTATTGTACGGCTGACTAATTTAGCTGTCCTGACAGACCTGCCCGCTCCTCAAACACTGTGTGGCAGGTGCCATTAGATAGACACTGACTAAGGGCTGGACTGCTGGACACAGGAAAGGTCATTGTTTTTTTCAGCCAAAAGAATGCAGCTGATTTACACAGATGATTTACTCTGACAAAATAGAGGTTTTACTTGTTGTCCCTAAAATGGCCCTAAAATTTCAGAATCTTCAACGGATAGTGTTGGCACGACTGTTAAACCTGTGATAGGATCCCCCTCCAACAACCCTGTGTAGGATAAGCGGTATAAGATAATGGAATGGTATGGAATAATAATAAAAATAATAATGATAAGGCTGACGGGAAGCCAAATCTGGTGAGTCGAAAACTTTTGAAACCCAATTCCACTTCTGAATTGGCTTCATTAATCTGAATGTATAACCCCCCCCCCCCCCATCAGATGATTCAGAGGTGTCAGAGGTGATTACGCAATGCTGAACTGGACCCTAGAACTGTGACAAAGATCATGTGTCATGTTCATAGATGAGCCAACTTGCAGTCACTGTCTGTAATCAGTCTCTGTCAATGTTAAGAGTATGGAGTGGCTTGGGTGTCTATGAATCATCAACTGTCATGTCCTTCCTTCAAACCGTGCATACCAAAATCTACAAGTGGTGAGAGCAGCAGGTTTATAAGCCCTCTTTGACACAAACACACACACACACACACACACACATGTGTAGACAAACAAACACTTTACAAGCTCAGTGCTCCAACTATCGCCACATGGCAGTGAACCTTGGGGGAGATAAATGGATATCTCCGTACACATAAACAACATCAGATAGGGCCCTTCTCAACTCTTCCCCACTAATTCCTATTCATTTAAATGCCACATGGGCAGGCCACGCAGCCAGAGACACATTCATTATTTAGCTGCTTTTGTTTATGAATAGCTTACTGGTGCAGGCCTGAGCCTGCATGCAACGGGCCTCGTAAATCACAGGCATCGAGTCGTTTTTTTTTTTTTTTTTTAGTGGGCTCACTCAGTCTGTGTGTATGTGTGTGTGTGTGTGTATGCACGTGTGCATGTTCAACTCGAGGATGGCTTGTCGTCAATTTACCTTTGTGCTCCTCTTCCTTCTGTTTAATTAGTAATGAGGACAAATATTTGTTTGTTCCAGGGGCGAGAGAGAAAGAGAGAGAGAGAGAGAGAGAGAGAGAGAGAGATAGAGTAAAGGAGATTGAAGAGAGAGAGAAAGATGCTTGATTCCCCTCTGGACAAAATTAAAGTCAGTGCTCTCTGTCAGCCTGGGCTGTTTCCCAACAAGCCTCCCTCTGCAGGGTTGGAGTGGATATGAGGAGTGGTGGGAGGTGCTGTGGAGTGATGGAACAGCCTGAGGTTGAGGGTAAACATGAACAAGCATCAACAAAAGCACCAGTACCCAGCCACCGCCACCACCGGCGGCAACTCAGCCTGTCTTTATTTATCACTGGAAGATTTACCCCAGTCTTTTTTTCTTTTTTTTTTTCTTCTTCGAACCTGAGTGAAAGTACACAGAATGAGCCCAGGCTGTTTAACATAGTCTTGCCTATAAATAATCTTGCTCTGCGTCATTTGTCAACGTGACACTCGCGCCCTTATTGAGTTCCACTTGGGGGGATCCAGCCAGCTTCATTTCTCCTGCTCGCTCACTGAAGTGTGTTAGACCTGAACGGAGTAGTAACAAAACAGCGCTGGCACATCCCTCAGTCCATGCTCATACACCGAGATTACTGAAATGGACTTCGGAAAAGTATCCTCTTCTGCGTCTTATACTGAATTTAATATCTCCTGCTTTGATGCTTTGGCCCAGTCTTCAAAGCAGATTTGCTTACAGGTGGCCAGATGCTCGTTATTAGAAGTCTTCTCTAAGTGAAGTGGTAAAACCTCACACTGGGTTTAAAGTCACTGAGCGCTCGAGGTCTCTGTGGTACAGAAGTTGAAGTAGCCCTTTGATATTGATCAGTAGGACTTTATTTTCCTACTGAAATTCCAGTGTTGCCAATTACAGAAACCAAAGTGTTAGTGTATTTCCCCCAGCAACTGCTTCAGAACAGAGCTCGTGAACCGAGACGCTGTCCGTGGTGCTGAAACAAGCAGGCTCACTATTCACAGTAAAGCCATCTTTACTTCATGAACTTTACTTTATGAAGTCAAATAAAGTTACTTTTAAGTAAATCTGATAGTCTATGAACACAAATAATGGTAATGGTGTATAAATGCTATGTAGGAAACATGCACTTTCACTTTTTCACTTCTTAAACATTCTCCACTGTCGGAGCAAGAGTTTGGTTTCTCAAAAAATGTCCAAGAACCCTAATTAGAATTTGACTATTGGCTGTCCAATTTGGTTTTCTAATTGGACAGGCGTTACCTCAGGAGTGTAAGTAAGCGCTTACCAAAAACGCTGCCTACCTATCAAGCATCCGTCAAGAACACACTGTTGTCATCAATGATGTGGTCCCAGGACATTGCCTCAGTTATCTGTGAAGTGGAGTCTACTCCAACGTTCCGGCACTACAGGAGAACCAGGCGGCCTTTTCTAAAGAACCGCTTAAAGAATGCTTACCCAGCATGCCTTGCTGCTGCATGTTTTCTTCCAACTTTAATCATGCCTCGCTGTATGTAAGATTATGCATAACCTGCATGGCATGATGCACAACCCCACACCTAAGCACCTGACATGGAGTGGAATATGAAAACAACAACTTACACCCAGCTCTTATTCCCTTCAATTTGTCTTGCTTAAAAAACAAACAGGCCGTGAGTGGATGAATAAATAAAGGCGGGGAGAATGGATGGTGTGGAGCAGGGGATGACATTGCTGAGGTGCATGGGTACCTTTGGGAGCACAGGCCTGTGGAGGAGGCCTCTCACCCAGGCGCAGCTCTGGCTCTGGGCGCAGCGTTCATCATTGTGTCCGACGCTGAAAGGGGACCATCCATCAGGGCGCATGCATCAGTGATCATTGATGTAGAAAGGAGTCACTAGTCTGCAAGATGGGTAGGGTGCTGGTATTTGGGGGATATTATGGTGCACATATTTTCTATTTTTTTTACCGTCCACTGGGGTCCAAACCCTTTTTTGGGACTTCACTCTAGAAAGTTGATGCCCAATCCAGTGGAGGGAAACAGTAAGAATGCAACTCCCTTGTTAAAGATTGTTAAAGTTCCAAGGCAAGTTTAGGGTCTTCTAGATGTAGATTTAACCTACTCATACTGTACCAATATTGACCGTACAATAAAGCGGAGGATAAAGATGATGGATGCGATTTTGCTGCCAGGTTTCAGACAAGTAGTGTCTTGTAATCTATCTGTGTGCCTGCCATTACGAATCTTATTGTGAATGCGAATTTGCATCACAAGGAAGGAGCTTTATTGAGGCATAAATTTTACTACTGCGCCGGTCGCGGATTACAATTTTTACTTAGAAATACGATCCGCTGTCGCACGAGAACCGTATTTGCCCGAGTACGAGGTGAATCACTTCAGCGAATGATAAAACATTTAGAAAAGATGCAGAGGATGAATAGGCGCGAGATTTACAACAGATCAGCAGTCTACATTTACTTCATATAATTCCTCGGTTATCGAGGGCTCTCATTTATCCTGCCTGCTCGAGGCAAACACATCACTGTGAATAAACACACAATGCCACATAATCAGTAGCTCTGAATGAGAAGACAGAGAGCAGAGGTTTATTATGAGAACCAATTCGTCTGGGCGTCCACATACGCCATTTATCTGACCCCCCTCTCTGTCTGTCTTTAAACCATCTCCCTTCTCCTTTTGCTTGAGTTAGGACGCCTTCCCTGTCATAACGCTCACGTGTAAAAATGAGCCGCTGACTCAGGAGCTACCGCCGGTCGATTCCCGATCGATATCCTCTGTGCAAATGAGAGGTGGCGCTGTAAAGCACGCTGGACATGAGTAACTTCTGACCTGGGAATGCAAGCTGGTGTTCAAAGAGCAGTAGAGCAAGAATCGTCAGTCCCAGCAGCTTAAAATGCACATGCACTTCCTGATGACCATTGATCAGTGGCTCCTTCACCGGACTACAGTTCAGGGACCCAGGAGAGACTTCTTTGTGCTGGATTAAAGAGTGGTGGACAGCACTCGGTTGCCGGCAGCCAGCCCAATAAAGAGCACATGCTTTATGACAGGCCGAGCATGCTACCGGCTCAATTTAACCGCTCGATAGCTCATCTCACACAAATTGCACTGCGTTGACGAGCCGAGGGGGGCTCGGCTCCGGGTACAAATATTCCTATTAAAAAAAAGGTGTTCGAAGAGGAGAGAACGACGTCTTCTTCCTGTGATTTTTAAAACTGTATACAATGCACATGCACATTGGCATAGGAAAAAAAAATGTTCATAGAAATTCCTAGACTAAAAAATTGTTTTTTAAAAAAAATGATGTTAGTAAAACATAAGGAGAACATGTGACATGCCACACAGACAGTAACTCGAAGCAGTGACACGACCCGCCGCACCACCCCGTTACGCTATTTCTTGCTTATTTGAAATGAAAAATCTATGGTATGTCCATTACGGTAAATTGATGAGCGTTACAAAAACAAAAACAATCATCAAACCTCATTAAACACATCGGCAAAAAGAAAAAAGAACGCATATGTTGACTTAGTAAGTGAAGAAAAACGATCACGTTCTGACTGTGTTGCGTTCAATCCTTACACAGGAAAATGCGTTCTTATGTATTCACAGTACGCGGTGGAAGTTGATGGAGTCAGTGTCAACAAAACTGGATTCTAATCTGCATATTTACCTTGAACAACTGTTATAACTGCCTCCGTCTGAGCTCAGTGCTACGTGGGAGTTCACGTTCCTCACATTTATGCAGGTAATAAAGGATTTACTTAATGTGTCCCCTTGTGGATTATTGTGTCCCCACAATAATCCATTGTAGGGGAGGATAGTTGTAGAACAGTTCAACATATGCAGTAATCGATTACATAACAGTGTCCTGGCGTATTATTAGCATTAGCATTAGCTTATTCCTTTCATGTCAATCATTGTGCTTCAGACATCTTCATTCATATCAGTACATTTACAGTATTTACAGTATCTATCTATCTAGAAACTGGACTGCTGAAGATGGAAGAAAAAGACCAGGTGATTCCTCCGCCTTCCTTCAATCTTCAGTTGTCCAGTTTGCCCATGATAGCTTCAGACTCCTGATCTTGGCTTACAGGAGTGGAACCAAAAGTGCTCTTGTAGCCCACCCACCTCAAGGTTCGATGTTTTGTGCATGCTGAGATGCTTTTCTGCTCACCACGGTTGTAAAGAGTGATTATATGAGTTACTGTAATCCCTCCTTGAGCTCGAACCGGTCTGGCCGTTTTCCTCTGACCACTCTTATCGACAAGGCGTTTCCACCCACAGAACTGTCACCCACTCAATGTTGTCTTGTTTTTCAAACCGGAACGTTTTCAAATTTGAACTGTAAAATAATCCTATTTGTCCATTTTTACAGAAGGTTAATTACTACAGTATTTTACAGGTTATCTCTGTCAATTTCCCACACTGTGAATGTAATATTTCCTAACGGTACACGAAATAAGCAGAAGGCGTGTTCAGTAAGTGCAAAGTAATGTTTTAGCAGCAGGCCGGCAGCCTGCACCTGAGAGGATGGCTTCATTTGAGCAGAGTTGACAGGCGGCAAAGGCATCACGCAGCCCTTTTCACTGCTCAGGCTGTAATTAAACATTACAATGAGCAGGGGCCCGCGAGACAGCCTGGCTAATTAGCAGCTGAATGAGATCCTCTCCTTGCCTTCTCTCTCTCTGATCCTCCAGAGGCATTTACTAAAGAGAACATGACATAGAGCTTTCAGTGTTTGGCTTGTTTTTGTTGGCTTAGCTAAAAGGTGGACAAAAACCCCATAGGGAACGGTATGAAAAAGTCTATAATACTACTTCAGGTGGCCTTGTACTGTGTGTGCTGAGTTCAGCATTGCAGTTTTGCACTAGCCTCAAGCTACATTTTGGCAAGGTCTGCAGCGCGTTGGCCAGGAGAGGACACGAAGGCCTTTGGCACCATAATTAGAATGGTGGTGGTGTTGTGCCCTGGCTTGATAGCTTGACCGTCAAAAAACAAGATGCTCCAATTAACATCCCCTTAATGCAGCCACCGTGGACCCCCTGTGCCCTCCTGGCCCTTTAGAAGTGCACAATCAAAGTACTAGGAAGCGCGCGCTCCAAGGACATAATTGGGCTGCCCTCTGACCTCCATACCTTAAATCAACCCGTTTGACTGCTCCCAAACACTCCCCTGTGCTAACTAGCGCTTACCACCAGCACTCATTAGTCGAAAATATCCTCAGCTTGTGAAAAAAAAAAGCAGACAAACACAGATACAGACACTAAAAAGCCATCTCTTTTTTTTTTTTTTTCATCATTCACTCAAATTAAAAGGGACCATATTGCAGATCTGGGCTAAATAAGCAAAGCATTGACTTTTTTTTATGTATTTTTTTTTTTTATAGTTTATGGCGACAATCGGTGTATTAAATCTGCTCCAATTAATCAACATTAAAAACAAACCTGAACCGAGGAAAGTCAGGCGGACCCTGTACAGACAATGTGGAATCAGGCGTGAACGAGCAACTGCTCATTAAATCGACGCGTCCCAGAACGATGGGATGTCCTCTGTTTAGCCGCCGTTCTGCTGAATGGTGCTGATAAGGAACGTGGCCACATCATTAAAACCTATGCAGTTGCTGGCAGTTTATTGAGGCGCCCTTATTTACATCTGCACAAACTCTGTAAAACTGTGCTTTTGATTTGCCGTAACGACTCATCACATGCATATGGAGGAGTGGAGCACGACTGTGCAGCCAGACATAACTACAGTCCTTATTTCAACCCTGAGGAGAACAAGCTTCATTTATTTTTCTGACTATGCATAGCAATGGCTCTTCATTTTATGGCAATGACTATCATAAAAAGGGCTGTTGGCTGCTCCTGTGGGAGGTTATTTACTCCACACGCAATCATCATTATATGTTGGGAGTGAAGAAATACATATTTCTGTCATTTCCATAAAGTATGACTGTAGCATCTGCACCAGGAAGCACTGGAGGAAAAATAAGGGTAATAAAATAAAAGCCTGTAGGTTGCTTGTTGTATGCAGCTGTATGCTAACTGGTTGACGGAAACAGTGCCAGTTCTCTAATGCTTCGACATTCACCAAAGGCTATTAGAGGGCAGAATTGTGTAACACTACAATACGACGTATTTCGTCTCGTTCTGTATCCGTCTATTCTCCAAAGCACAAAGGTATAGAGGACATACAAGATTGTGGACATCCAGAAAGGTGGTGCGTGTAGGCCTACATTTTTCCTTTTTATGAGAGTTCGCTTATAATACAGCACTCCATGGGCAGGAGGGCTGTTTATGGTGACATTCCCTTCTCCTGTCTGGGTGTCTTCTTTAAATCATACAGAGTAAGCAGTGCCATGGGCGCACTAAAGGAGGGGGACACATGGACAGCATCGAGGGTTTTATGCCCAGCATGGTGGAACCAGCACTTGGCAGAATTAGCAGAAATAAATGATCCCAAGGCCAACAAAGTTATGCGAAGTGTAATCGAGCCACGGCGGCAGGGGGGAAGCAGGGAAGGCCATGCAAAAGTGCTCTATCAAACAGCCGTGGCAGGTGCTCCAGCGCAGCAGGCATGCTAATGACGAGAGGCCCTGCTTTAGCCGTCCACTTCTTCTCCTGTGAAGTAGTTCTCCATGGCTCCACTGACTTAACCAGCCAGTGCACTCTTGGGAAATTATCCTAAATGGGCTTGCTGTCTCTCAGTGTGAAGTATACATGGATGTTAATCCACAGGTAGAGGATACACTCCTGCAACCGGGTGGATCGGCAGGGTCAGCAGTGAACCCCTGATTATGCAGCCTGAAATAGTATATCCTCTGCTACTTGCCATTTTTTAGCTAAAATGAACAAGTGCACCATCCCTTGAAAGTCCTTGTGTGCCTCGGGGATGAATAAACCTTTGAAGAGTGAGACACTGTGAAAGTAAAGTTTATCTGGATGATGATCACTGTAAGGATGGTTTCACACTTTGCCCAAACTCTTGAGTCTGCACTCAGGACAGGTCAATCTTGGTTCCAGAACCTTTGTGACTCATCTGGCAATCTGACTTTCTGATCCTTACTACTGATGAATGGTTCGCCTCTCGTGGTACGGCCGCTATATTTCTGCTCTCAAAGTCTGGTGGATTGTGATCCCTTCACCCCTGCCCTGTGGAGGATGTTTGTGGAGGTTTCTGTTATCAGCTGTTCTTGTTCTCGTTGGCCGACCCGTTCGGTGTCTGTTGCTCGGTACACCAGTGGTTTTCTTTCTCAGGACGTTCCACATTGTTGTATCGACTACGCCCAATGTTTCCGCGAGGCCTCTGATTGATTTTCCCTCTTTTTCTCAGCTTCAAAATGGCTTGCTTTTCTCCCATAGACAGCTCTCTAGTCTTCATGTTGGCTTAAACTTTTTAGAAATAAATGCTGTCTAGATGTTCAGAGCTGTTTATTGTTTAAACAATCAACCAAACAGGACACACCTGGGTAACAAGAAACACCTGTCAGTCCTATGTTCTGATATTTCTGCTCACCTACGAACTGGGTAGTGTGATACAAAATGTGTTGTTTAACACATCTACATATAAACACCGGGAAATAAAAGCTGAAATTCTGAACTCTCTTCTCATATTGATCTTTTGATCTCAACCCCAAACGTCTTCAGTCCACAGCAAAAACAAATGAAGTGGCCTCGCCGTTCCAATACTTTCGGACGGGAACGTACATTCTTCCAGTCCTATGCAGGTCATACAGCGTTCTGTCTCTTCCTCTGATCATAACAACACTGCAAGCGTTCACTGCAAGTTCTATACTGTATATAATTGTGTATGCGACAAATAAAACTCTTGAACCTTGAATCTTGAAGTGAGCCCCAGACAGCGCTTTCAAGAGGACCAGCGATCAACGTTCCCGTGCTCAAAAAACAGCTTCACCAAACATACCGAGCGCTCAGGCCAAACAGTCCCGGAAAAAGGCAACGTCGCACTGTGTTAAATGATTTTTTCCCATTTAGGAAAAAAAAAAAACCCAGGGCGCTAACTTTAACCTAATACCTAATCCCAGCCTCATTCAAGCTGCCCTTTCCACACTCTCTCCTTCACTTAGAATCTCATCTGCAGGTCTGAAGTCTGAGGCATGATCTGTGAAAGACCGGCTCTGTAAAAGACAGTTCATCTGCTACACTCAGCTCATTAATGCAGCTCATCATGCTCATTTTTGCCTCAGAACCAACTCAGCAGTTGTGTTTAATTTGCCTTTTCCATTATTGTTTCCATTATTTCGGTTAACTTCTGCGGGCGACTTTTGTTTTAACCTTGAACTGGCCACCTCCATGTTAATGACTTGAATAAAAGAGAGATTGGGGTGTGCGTGCGACATGCCATCTCTACAAATGAACAGTCAGAGAGCGAAAGAGATGGGGAGGGACAGTGACATTGTGCATACACAAAGAGCATGCCATAGACTCACACACAGCTGAGTGGCTACCAGAGTAATATACACTCTCTTTCAGCAGAGCTTCCATCAATTGCTTTGTGTCGTTTCCGAGGTGTAAAATAATAAACTACGTACGTATAGTCTTTTATGAATTAGCACAGCAAGCTACTGAATTCCCAAAAGCATCACCTTTCAACATCAGCTTGGTGTGTCATAACCCCAAGACCACTGTGTCACTGCAATACTCAATGGTGATAGGAAGAAGAATCGAGGCGTTCTATTCTCTGGACTTGTGCCAGTCTTTGCATAGAGAATATCAATGGTCACAGTGTTACACATGAATTTCTGATGTACGGACATTATGCAATCCATAATCGCACTTTCCCTCTCTCAAACGTCACAATATACAGTATCTTCCAATAGAAATGGTTCTGTATATCATAGTAAGACTGTATGTCTGTATGTACACTTTGCCTTTGTTTGCAGAATTTTATCAGATTTAATTCAGATTATTTGCTATAAAAAAAAAGGATTTTAGCGCGTTTAACAACGGACGTTGTCTCAAAGCAGCTTTACGGAAACGTATAAACACAGGATAGAGATTTTAAGTGTGTTTTATGGATTTATCCCTATTGAGCGAGACGGTGGAGACGGTGGCGAGGGAAAAACTCCCTGAGACCATAAGAGGAAGAAACCTTGAGAGGAACCGGCCTCAGAAGGAAACCCGTCCTCATCTGGGGAACAACGGATAGT
Source organism: Ictalurus furcatus (assembly GCF_023375685.1). NCBI lineage: Eukaryota > Metazoa > Chordata > Actinopteri > Siluriformes > Ictaluridae > Ictalurus > Ictalurus furcatus. Next base: position 6,780,006 of record NC_071261.1, on the reverse strand, counting down.
GTGAAAGTAAAAGAAAGTTCATTAACTGTCCTGCCTGCTGCTCCTCCTCCAATCAAAACGATCATATAGCGAGCATGGGACAGCGTGATTCCTGCCCCACCGGGCCTCTCTCTATTAGTGCATGCTGCAGTAACGATTTTTGACCACTAGTCAATGCAATAATAACTCTATCGAAGAGTAGGAAAATTTAAAATTAGTGTTTCAGTGGAATTTAAAATATACATATGGAGGTGTGAATGTGGACTTTATGAAGATGACTATATTGTTATATTGAAAACGAGACATCACAAGTCAAACAGAATTAGTCATTGTGTGTTGACTGTGTGTGTGTGTGTGTGTGTGTGTGTGTGTGTGCGTGCACTCTGTCTGTGAAGTGCAGTGACACAGTCGAGGCTGGTTAATTAGAATTGTGTCAGTGAGTAAATGTGCTGTGACCTGGACCTGTGCAAGCGCCATCTCCAGCGCCATGGACGACCCTTTCAACTGCTTCACCAGAGACCCTGGATAGGCCTGTCAACTAATCTGCAAGTGTGTGTGTGTGTGTGTGTCTGAGAGAGAGAGAGAGAGAGAGAGAGAGGTGTAGGTGGATCTCACACAGGAGAGAGAGAAAGTAGCATGAGAGGTAAAAAGGACCCTTGTCCGTGTTTGTCCTGGAGGGTCCTCTAGCCCTACTCCAGGGCACAGGAACACCTCTGTGCTTCATGAGCTATGGTAATAGACCCTCGATGAACCTTTCAAAGGCTTGGAAAGGCTTCTTACACGGCAGGATGCTTGCACTAGAGAGAGTGAGAGAGAAGGTGCACTCCTGTGGGCACAGTCAGGCAAAGATGTCATAACTGGAGCTTTACTCTTTAATCTGCCGCCAGTCATTAATCTAATCACTACTTTTCCTGCCGTAATTCTCTCTAATTCTCTTTAGTGTATTAAAGATTCAAAATCAAATGTGATTCAAAATCAAACTCTGCAGTTTATTATAGCATGACCACTGTAAATGAAAGCGACTCATACTTTAGCTCTCAGTGGCAAAGAACAATATATTTTAATAATAATAATAATAATAATAATAATAATCCATTTAATAAATTGTTTATGAATTATTTATGAATCCTTGATTGTTAAATACTGACAAGGTTAAATGACATACAACTGTTCTGACTCTTAAGTACATTCAGTTTCATTTTATTTTTTATACTATTAATGTTGTTGTTATGGAAACACAGTAATATCATGAGTTTAATTCAGCTGTTTACGTATATGAATGTGATACATATCTCTAGCAGTGAAAGCAGTCTTAATGTCAGCTGACTTATCTCGGAAAAGGCTTTATACGTGATTATGTAGGCCTGAAGATCCTATGCTCTCAATAATAAACACTACCCCTGAGTAAAGTGTTACTATAAAAATAAGGCTTATATACAAGGTACATATTACAATTAGGAAGCTATAACTCACCCAACGTTACACTCTTGGACAAAAATCGTTCTTTAAGCTTTTTTTGTCTTTTAAGATTGTTAAAGCTTGCATGTGGAATCCTCTGGAATAAGGAAACACTGTTGTAGAGTTTAACATGCAACCTTTAATGGCTCCTCAGAGGGACAAATCTCTCTAGGGTCTAAGATTTAATCTCTCTCTCTCTCTCTCTCTCTCTCGCTCTCTCTCTCTCCATTACTTACACGAAGGTAATATGTAATTAAGTATCAGTACCTTTTGCAATTTTAGTTTACATAAAGTATAAAGCATTCAGTATTATGTATGGGAGTCTGTTTGGTCTCCACTTAGACCAGGCCATTCCACACGTTATACTTGCCGTTATATTTCTCATTTTGACTCGCATTTTCTTAATGAGCTTTTATTACAATTCGTATTATATTTCGACCATTCTTCAGAGCCATTCGTTCTGTATATCAGCATTATTTCAGTAACGGGTTGCTCTGTGCAATAGAACATGTGTAAGCCTGAAATAAGCAGGTGTCTAATAGGGGACAGGTCTAATAGGAGGGTTATCAAGGCAGAATGTGTGCAACCGTCGTAGATATTTCAGACTCTTTCTAGTCTGTCCTCTCAAAAATGCTGCCCCCACACCCCACCCTCTCACATACATCTCCCTCTCTCTCTTTCTCTCTCTCTCTCTCTCTCTCTCTCTCTCTCTGTTCTTCCTCTTCTCTGTCTGGTGACACCACCTCACCAACTAATTAGAATTCTGTCACTAAGTAAATGCATTGTGACCACTGGGTGACAGCTGTGCCTCCCTGCTATTTGGTTTGGGGAGTGAGGAGAGAGAGAGAGAGAGAGAGAGAGAGAGGGAGAGAGAGAGAGACAATCAGGAGTGTGGCAGCATGGCGATGGCGGTGGCAGTCTCCCTTTTAACAGGAGTGGTGCTGGTCTTTGCCACTGACCTGACAGTCATTTAAATTACAGCGGAGGAAAGGGGAGGCCAGCCAAACACTGTGGAATAATGCACTGTCTGACGGACTGACTGAGTCCTGTTTGCCCTGACAACGGCCTGCACTCTCTTCCTTTTCAATTAAGAGCGAGAAAGAGCGAGAGAGAGTGGGAGAGAGAGGAGGGACACACATCCCGCATCTCCCCACCCCACCTCCCATCTCTGGCTCAACCTTCACTCATGCCGACATCGTCGCGCCATCTCCTCCCTGACTCCTGTCCTATACTCCTGCATCTTTTACCATCCCCTTGTCTCTCCAGCCATGCCAAGGCTCGCTCGCTCTCTTTCTCTCTATCTCTCTTTTTTACTTGTAACAGCACGCTGCCGATCCACTCATACACAAATGAGCGTCTGGGTGACGGCTGTAATATCCAGCAGCTCGCAGACAGGCTATAGCTTATTAGCTTACACTAGGAAGCCACGACTGCACACTTCTCTTATTGCCTGTAGCCCCAAAAATAGCACGCCGATGTCTTCCACCTTGACCTTTACTTACTTTACTTAGTTTTGCTTATATGATGTGAGTACTACGGAACGTGTTGTCATTGTCCACCATTCATAACGGTCATATAAAAGATCCTTGATTTCTTGTATGACTCATTTTCCGGGTTGACACTATATAAGACGTACGGTAGTAAACAGAGAGTAATTAGCTGTCAAGTCCCTCACAGTGCTTGTAGTGTGAAAAAAGTGTGAACTCTTCCTTTATTCACGTGGATGGCAGTTTGTGTATGGAGTGTAAGTCTCAGTGCTCTTCACTCAGTGACTCTTACTGGCACTTCAGGCCTTGGCCTTTATTTGGTGCTGTCTGGGTGTGGAGCATGCCCTGCTGGCTGGCAGGCAGGCAGGCAAGGTGCCATTGCGCCAGCATGTGCCAGCGCCTGGCATGGCTGCCAACCTGTGACATGACAGTGGATTATGCCTGTTCCACTACACCATGCAGATGTCCTCTCTAAAGCCCATCATTAGAATGGAGGGCCTCGCTCCAGAGAGACAGGAGAGTGGATCTGCACGACTGAGACACACTCAAGAAAGAGAGGTAGAGACAGACATACAGAGAGAGAGAGAGAGAGAGAGAGAGAGAGCTCAGCCAATAGCCTGTCTTTCCCTTGGGAGACAACAAGTGCCAATCAGCATAGCTGAAGAGAGCGAATGATGAAATAACTGTCCTGCCAAGTACTACATTGGACCTTTCCTCTGTGTGCAACATATTCAGTACCTCAGGCTTTCACTGCTTGCAAAATTGAACCTCATGTGCATCAGTGAGGCTACAGTGACCAGCACTGTGGTCATATATTTTTTTCAGTGAGTGACTGAGATTGAAAGAGAGAGAGAGAGAGCGAGAGCGAGAGCGAGAGAGAGAGAGAGATAAATAAGTGTGATAAGTACAGAGTGACATACGGTAGGGCTTTTTGCCTCTGAAATATGCATGGCTTTTTCAGGCGAGAAGAGAGTTCATTTAGCCCCTTCGGTTTGCTGGGGGTAATTAAAAGAGACGATCAATAATCTGAATCCCTCTTACCTTCAGTGTCTGATAACAGCTCATAACACACACAAAGCACCGCAGGAAAAGGTAGAACAGGGAGAGAGACCTGTTTGAAATATGCACACATTTCTCTGTGAAATAAGCAGCAAGGTTAAGTATTTACACTATTGCATATATGTATATTATATATATAAAGGAATATATGAACAGTCAAGCTACAGTTAAAGTTACAGATACCGCATTTTTCCTTCATTCTGAGGTTTTATCTTAACTGAAGCATTTGACCTGCATTGCGCTGCTGCCACATGATTGGCTGATTCTTAATGAAGGTGATCAGGGTGTTCCTAATAAAGTGGACAGTGAGTGCGTATATATATTATATATATATTTATATATATATATATATATATATATATATATATATATATATAAATGCACAGACAGTTATCTATAAACTCATTAATTAATTGATAATGTTCATTCTTAGTAACGTAGCAATATAAATTACTGTAAGCTGCTCCATGAGAAGTACATTTAATTATTATTAAATGTAACTAATATGATAAAACTTCTAAAAAAAAAAAAAAAAAGCTTAATCCGTAACTACCTTTTATTGTTTTATTGCCCTACCTTGTGTCTCCAGGTGAGAATCAGTATAAATCGTAGATATTTATGACGGTATCATTTGAAAGAAAATATATAAACCAAAAATTTCCCAAAACCCGACTCTTTCCATGAACTGCTCGATGAGGCGTAATCTTGAAAGGCAGGTACAATATTCATGTAAATTTCTTACAGTACTGTATATCACCCTATTATTGATATTGGGAATCAAATGAAACGAAATCCCATGATCTAGTTGGAAAAAAACCTTACATGAGTTGTAGTGAAAAAACAACAACAACAACAACAACAACAACAAAAAAACGATCTCTAGTTGTCTTCACTGGAACCAGAAAGAAAGATTTAGCCTTTCCTAAAAGCTGAACTCCATCATCAATATTCTAAAAGAATCCATAGTTCGGGAATAGCCAACTAATTAGAGTTGGCTTTAAATAATTTAGCTCCTTAACTTGCATTGATTTGTCAGTTCTGCGATAGGAGTAGAGCAGTAAAATTGACTACCCTCAAACATATACGCTTGTATGTGGTTTTTATGGGGACCGATTTCTCGTCTGCCCTTCTCACACACTCCTGCTGATAACCTTGGCTCTCCCATTGCCATTTCTATTCATTTCTATTCGCGCCCGTTACTAAAAACGCCTTCATTTGAATTCGGTGCGTCTGTTTTCGGGGCGAATATTGATAACCGTTATGCATGAAGTATCCGGTACAAAAATTGGTGCTTATCACGTGTCACTGATGCACCAAAATATATGTCATTATATTATGCAATACTATGCAAATACGTGGAATATGTTACAGCCGTGTTTGAGAAATATTTCATCATTCCCTTTGCCACGCTGCTGACATCCTCGATCATGACAACGCAACAATAATTCTGCCCAGTATGAGCAATTGACTGCTTAATTCGATATGAGTTATAAGGACAATTTTATTATTTTTTAAAAATTATTATTGAATAATTGTCGCACAGATCGTAGATATTTGTAGGACCGCAAGGAATTCAGTTATAGATGCCTGCACCTGCTGCATTCCTGTATGATACATTCAATCTTCCATCATATCAGCATCTTCTCAGGCTGAAATACCTCTATTAGTCTCGTCCTGGTTGTTCTAATTAGAAACGTATCAGAGCGGCTTACACTGTGAGAAGCTCATTAAACAATAATCGAGAAAACGTTCGTTTAAAGAGTCGTAATAAACTATTTATAAGCAAGTCATTAATAGTTTTTCTTAGTTAATGAACAGCGAGAAATCGTTGTTAATATATAAATATGCACAAATTTATTCAGTAAATATTAGTGTATTACTAACGCGATAGACCGAGCTATTCTTATCCTAGCAAATGTTCATGGTTTTTCTGCTCTGAACACGCACTAGTCCATCTCATGGAGGGCTCGGATCTCTGAGCAGTCGGTGCTTAGGACTGAGTTTGAGGACCATTTAAAAAAAAATAAAAAAAATGTCATATCAGACGAATAAATGAATAATCATTAAATACGGTAAGTTTTATTATCGCATCGCTATTAATTCAATGCAAATTGGATTATAAAATGCTTTGCCGATTGACTAAATATTAAGGCATTAAATGTATGGAATAATGATACATAATGAATTCATCATGAATTAATAGTCATTCACTAATTAGTAATTCTGAATATTAATATTATTAATAGTTAGCCATTTATTACTGGCTTATAAGCTGTTTATTAGCGTATTACCCAGTAATAGGACAGCAAGAAAATTCAAACGCAACAGTGCTGTCTTTTGTGGAGCTCGGCCTAAAAGCTCATCACAAAAGGAAAATGGCTCAAGCAGATTCCTCCGACAGGGACTTAAGCATGTGTGGCCACTTCAGCTGACCAGCTCGATGGAGCCGAGATGAGGATTGCATCTGAGAATAGCCATTGACACTGGTTTGGGAAAGCGTCAGTGTGATGTGTTCAATATGTGTACATTTCCAGCAATATCGAATAGTGTGCCTTTGTAGCTCAGCCTGGTATGGTGTGGAATAAGAATGGCCTGACCTATAGCACTTCAGATGAGATTGCCTCACAATGAGCACCGGCCTGCATCGATTATGCCCTGAGTGTTTACACCAGCAGTGGTCCACGCTGGTTTACTGCCCCAACCAGATGGTCTGGAATTGGGCATAACGGTAAATAATATAATACAGTCAGCTGTATCTGTCCTCAGCTGTGATCTGAATGGGTGGAATTAAAGAGTGATGTAGTGAGTCCTTGGAGTGGGTTAAGAGTTCTTCTCATCGTCATCAGAAAATTTCACAGTGTCTTAGTAAAGACGATCAAGTTTCCTCACAACTTTGAGAAAGGTTGAAGAATTCAATTCAGTGTCACGGAGACCTGGTAGAAAGGAGGACAGAAAGCAGCTCCTTATGGGACAGATAACGTTCTATGCTTGTTCTAGGGACTTAAAGGTTATATCTGTAAATCCATGTACTCTGTATTTAAGAAACGTTCAGGGTGAAGATGAATTTTTATCCATTTTATCCATCCATTTTCTGTACTGTTTATCCTACAAAGGGTCATGGGGAGCCGGGAGACTATCCCAGGGGACTCTGGGCACAAGATGGGGGACACCTTGGACAGTGTGCCTACCCTTCGCAGGGCACGATGGCCCACAAATTCAAACACCCATTCATACACATTTTGGAAATGTGAATCAGCCTACAATGCATGTGTTTGGACTGGAGGAGGAAACCGGAGTACGTGGAGGAAACCCCTGAAGCACTGGGAGACCATGAAAACTCTGCACACACGGGGCAGGGGTGGGAATTGACCCCCAAACCCGAGAGGAGCGAGGCAAATGTGCTAACCAATAAGCCACCGTGCTTCATCATCTAAACAATGACAATACATTTGGGATTCGTGTATTTGATTATTTGATGAGACGTGATTTTCCATATGTTCTGAAGATTTTTGTTCTCCCCGCGATACTTGAAATTTCATAAAAATCCTATTCAAATGATCACTGAAGTCAACGAATATTTCACTCCCTTACATCTTAGTTACCCAGTAACAACAGTGCCACAGAAATATGGCAAGGCTCATAACTCATACCTTTCAAAACACAAAACCCACACAGCAAAAGCATTTTGTCACACGGCCACGTCAGTCACGAAGAATGAAAAGCGCCTGCTGCCATTTTTCAGCAAGGCCGTGGTGGTCAGAGTCCGGTAAACACACAGAGAGAAGGAGGTGTCGTGGGGATCTCACTGAACATAAGTCACACTCTAGCCCTGTTTGTTTGTCTCATCTTACCTCCCACAATCCTCTGGTGCGATTCGATGCTTTACACACCAGGCACCTGAGTTCACAAACAATGCTAGGCTAACAGTGACAGTGACTGAACTTGCACGCGGTTCTTACACTAGCCGCTAGCGCATATTAAGCATGCACAAAGGCTACACGCACGGCATAGCCATGATTTGAAAATGTATGAAATCTGAAACGCAACTCAAACATTACGACATATTATACATATCGCTTATTAGCATTAGCTTATAAGACGTGAACTACGTGCTATATACAGTACATTTATCCAGTTTTAACACAAAGGTCTGTGCACTGATTTTACCTAGATGACAAAACGACTCCCTACATCAAAGACTAATCCCGGTGCTAGTGGAGAGTTAGATCTAAAAGCCGAGCCACGGTGACGGTGACACAGGTTCAAACCGTTTGACCCGAACAAGCTTTTTAACCTAGTTCAATTTAAGCAGCGATTGTGCATTCCAATCGGACTCGTCGGCCGAGTGACACGTGCTAGTGTGTTGTTTTTGCATAATCGATCTGATGTTAAAGTGCCGCATACCGAATCGAATCCCGTGCCCTGACAACTCAAGCGAACGAGCAAAGCTCTCTTAGCAGTTTGTGCACATCGTCAGCGCCCAGCCCGGCGGTAACGAGCGCGACTCCCGCGAGCCAAGACGTCTCACGCAGGAGACGTCTGATGAATGTGACAGAATAACAGAGAAACATAATGAAAAGCCCGTGTCGCCATGTGGATGTGTTGTATACTGCTTTGGGGTGATTTAACTCCAGGGCTAGGTGGGGAGGGGGGAAGGGGCGGTGGGGGGGCGTCCACACACGGCCATAAAAAGAAATCTACACATTTGGAGGAGTGTGTGTGTGTGTCTGTGTGTGTGTGAGAGAGAGAGACAGAAGCGAGAACTTGCTTGAATGCAATGGCAGTGGCATGAAGAATGAAGTCACCTGGCTTTCGCTGAGCTTTGAAGGTCAAGGAGAAGCTCCTGAATATTCATGGCAGGGGCCAGTTCGAGGATCGATGGGTTTTAATTGTTTTTTCCTGGGCTGGGGAAAGAAGTGCCAGCAGCTATTGATTGGTTGCAGACAAGGCCACTTACATGTCACATATGTGCGTGCGTGTGCGTGTGTGTGTGTGTGTGTGTGTGTGTGTGTGTGTGTGTGATCACCCAGCCGTATGGCAAACAATGGTGAAACGTGTGTGACAAGACACAGTGGTGACATGAGACACAACATCTGCATTTGTCTTTCATAGCTGTATGTTTGGGGTGTTTTGTGTGTGTGAGCGTGTGTGTGTGTTGATGTGTGTGTGTGTGTGTGTGTTGATGTGTGTGTGTAAGTCTGTGCGTACACACTTCACCCTAATCTTGTGTCATGGGGTGAGGGAGGGGGAAGCAGGATAGGTGCATTATGGAGTGTGTGTGGTTCATTATGGAGTGAGTGTTGCAGTGTATAATCTCACACTCACTCACTAAGCAGCCTCAGTGCACTTGTCTTTGGTGAAGCTGCAGTGCTGAGACACAGCTGCACTACGAACAGCTCCTACACACCATTAGCTTGAGAAATAAGGAATATTGCGAAAGTTCGAACATTTCGAACGGCTCCAGTTTTTCATCATCTACTAGTGACTATCACCTCGGAGCGCAGCTTTGATCCGTTACACATCGTCTGCTTTCAAAAAAACAAACAATTAAAAAAAAATATTATTATTATTATTAATCTAATCTTGTTTCTGAAATACAATAAAATTATATTTCATTTTTATATTACTCTATACATATAAATATCTTAATATGCTATACGAAAATAATAGTATACGTAATAAATGTATATTATTGTGAGATTTACACGTACGCAGTTCAATTTAAAATGTTTTAAATGAGTAAAGCACATCAAATACATATTTGTATTAATGCTTTTTCACTGAAAATCAAATATATATCTGCTTTACATTTTAAATAATTTTAAAAAAAATATATATATATATAGATATTTAATGTACATTTAATGTACACTAAAAACTTTTTGCTTTCCTCACGCTTTGTCCTTTTTCAGCATCGGTGCGTCACGTCATTTTTGTTCTGTCTGTACACTACACGTGACGTCGTCGACGTCTGCACGGGTTGGCTCCTTTCTTCCCGAATCATTTCTAAAATTGTGGAATAGTCCACTGTAGTGGGTATGGGGCGCTGATACACTCATAGATGAAGCATTCTGATGGCATTTTAGCGTGCGAATTTTTAGAAAAACATTGAATTAGAGAAAAGTAAAAATATATCTTTCTTAACCGCAAGTTTGTACGGCGTTTTTGGGGGGACCTTGGTAGCTCGGGGTCCGAGGTAATTGCCGACCTTTGCCTAATGGTAAAGTCCGCCCCTGCCTGAGTAATATTAGTCGCCATTGGACGGAATTCATATTAGTCATATATTAAAATGCACTGTATAGTGATATATAATTACAAAGCTCTCAGGTATTTGGTTAGGTCTGTACCCTGTTTCACTGATGTTACTAATCAGGTCATCAGTTGTATGGAATAACGCAGAATGTTCATGACTGGATAAATCGATCACCAACTCAAGAAGCGCTTACTTCCTGTAGATCAAATCAACCGCAACTGAAATAAAGGCATAAAAGCCCCCTGACGCGAGCCGAAAATAGTCGTGTTACAGACTGGCTGATGAAATATATCCAGTGTCTAGTGAATTCTGTGGGCCTGTGGGACTTCACACCGAAATCTATCGCACCAAATTACTGAAGATCTTTTTTAAAAAAAAAAAGAAACAACAACAGTATATGAATTTGTTCATTATTGCTTCTTTGAAATTGCATACAGATGGGCTTGCGATTCTCTGATAAAGCTGTCAAAGATAGAACGAGCCCTAAGTTAAAGTTGCTCTTCATTTCACCTCATAGTCACCCATTCAAATGAATACCTTTCACATGAACCGTGCTCTGGTGTGCAACTGGAACAAACTGTTTGCTTTCGCCTGAGAGTTTCCGTACATTTCGGCAGTCTGTCCAAAGCGAGAAAGTAGCGTGCCCGTGTGCTGTGGGTTGAAAATGCTATCGTTCAACTCTGGTTCGAGGAAAGGCCATGACTGCTTGACAAAGGGTAACACCTGCAATCTGTAGACCAGTGGCCTCATTTTGTGGAGGTAAAGGTTGGCCACGCACCAACATCAGTCACACACCAGACCAGGCCGTGGTCTCAATCAGGTTCAGGTGAAAGTGAAAAATGCATCGTTTAGCTGCTTGCCACAAGTTCCAGAGAGAACGCTATAACAAGAAAACTACTGAGACCAGCATGAGAACGGCTTGAGCTTCAACACTCCAGCATGAGTTTTTCACACAGGAAGTCAAGTCAAACACAATGTTATTCTGTACTCACAAAAGTGTTCAATCTAAATCGTACGTAAAAGTACATAATAATTATAGATTCATCCTAACCAATGACCCCATGCGCAAAAGCTCTAAAAAGTCCATGCTTTCTGCCGCTTGGAAAATATGTCCTTCCTCTGGAGGACCCCTTTTTAATTATCAAAAAGGTTTCCAAGCCCCTCTACGATGTGACACTCTCAGAAAAAAAGGAAAGTACGTTTAAAGTTGTTGCTGGGGTCATAACGGGTTCTCTTTGATATCTATATAAAGAGATTTAATACTGATTCTTACTTGCGGTTCATTCAGGCATCAACTTCGGCACAAAAGTTCCTCCTAAAATTCCAGAGGAATAATAGAATGACAATTATTTTTTTTTTCCCCCCAAAAGGCCACTGTTTCTGTCTACTGTTCTCTGATTGGTTTACTAAGTCGAGTCATTTTTCATGTGTCGGTTAAAAAGCTGTAAAATAAAATCGATTAAAAAACAAAACAGCCTTGATATTGAAGTGAAATGAAATTGAAAGATCTTTCTCTAAATGCAATTATTGCTCGCTAAAATGTATTCCTAATGCATTCGCATAGCATTAAGTGAGCCGAGCCGAGTATTTAGCATAGTCAGATATGTTTAGACTTCTATTACTACGTCTACATTTGAGATAATAGTGGGAATATACTGTCGAAAACTGGCACTCTTCTTCATTATACGTAAACGTACTGGCACATCAGAAATACGCTAGCGTGCACTTCTTCGAGTGCGTAATTCTCTACGAATATCCGCGATATCGGTGGTAAGCTGTGCGTCTCTCCGAGTACGTGTTGCATTAGTATGGTGTATTATACTTGGTAATATACATTTGAATGAATGTGAATGAATCGTTAGCTTAGCAGATCGGAGAAAAGTGTGTGACTTTAGACTCTAGTGTGTGATTAGATCGGTACTGAAACGCAAGAGGAGACAGGTGTGAGATGACTAGGGTCTTTTTTCCTCAGGATAGAAAATAAGAGGGATCATAAAATGTACATAATAAATAAATAAATAAATAAATAATACATTCTTTAGAATTTTGTTTAAAGATCTTGTTTTTTTTCCTCTCCTTTAGTACCACCCTTCAGAAGCTACATAAGATACTTACACGTTTCCCCGAAGACAAAATAATTGACACAGATCATCCCGCTCAAAAGTTTACACCCCCACGGCTCTTAATGTGTCGTGTTGCCTTCTTGAGCGTCGACGAGTCCCTCGGTCGTCCTCAGTGTGAAGAGATGGATCTAAACATCATATAGCCGCCGTTGGAAAGGGGACAAGACGGAAAAGTAAAGCACGGGCAGGACCTGGAGGGTTTTTCTGAAGAACAGTGGGCGGTTTAACTGCTCAGGACAAACAAGGGACTCGTGAAGAACGCTCACGGTCGTCGATCATCCAGGTAACGACACACGGGATTAAGAATCGAGCGTGTGTAAACTCTTCAACGGGTTCGTTTGTGTAAATTCAGTTATTATTGTGTCTTGTGGACTTTATGTAAACATCTGTTATGAACTAAATAAATAACAACATTGTTATGATCCCTATTAAAGGTACAGAAGGTGTTTAAGCGCACCACCTCAGCGACAAGGAAAGCGTACGAACAGTCAATTTTAAACGGCAGGAATGTAAAGAGTCTTATCATTACAATGTTTTTCAGTGCATTACGCTCGTGTTGTGTTAGACTGGTGCTTGCATTTCTTCCCGTCTGATATTGTTCCTTTCTCTGCTGTAGTCCCTTTTCTCCACCTTGTTGTCTCGAGCGCGTGTCTGCCAAAGGAGAGGATAATCAGCATTTGCCGAGGCAGAGCAAAGAAACATTTAAGTGGAGAGGGGAGAAGGAGATTGCGGGAGCAACTGAGGAATAACACACAAGGCCGGCGTGCCGCTGTCAAATCACGACCGATTTTCCGTAATAGATTCTCCTGCAGACACTCAATCCCGTTCAGAGACGATCCTCTTTTATCCCGCAGCATCAAATATTTAAACACTCGTATTAGTGCTGGTGTCATCTCCTCAACCTGGAGCTTATGGCTCCAATCTTTTCAGCACCTTCTCCATCTCTCTCTCTCTCTCTCTCTCCCCTTCCATTTCCCCTTATAATGTCCACAATGTTATCTCCCCCAGCCTCCATATACCCTTCTTATCATTTTTATATTTCCAATACTTAAATCGTTTCTAAACCTCCACCCCCCCCCCCTCACTCCCGCACCCACCCACACACTTTTTTTTTTTTTTTGTACTGTGCTTTCTTTCTTCTCACCCTTCTTTCCTTTTCACTCTGTCTATCGCCTTTCAATTCCGAAGAAGCAAAGCTTACAGATTGCTGTGGAGAAGGAGGATGGAGAGCAGAAGCATGGAGACAGCAAGGAGGGGTGGGGTGGGGTGGGGGACGTGTGTGTGTGTGTGGGGGGGGGTGGGGGGCGAGTAGGGGGGAGCCAGGACGACATTGGCGCGCTTGACTGATGCTTTTCAAGAGGGGCAGTCTAGCTTGTCAAATCGGCCTGGCTGCAGAAAAGAGAGAGAGAGAGAGAGAGAGAGAGAGAAAGAGAAAAAAAAATGAATTGGCATATCTATTCAGCTTACTGTGAGATGTCATGCAACATAGTTTCATATTCCCTGATAAGGTGCAATAAAGCAATTGTCTGTGAGAGTGCAAGCGAGAGGGGCTTTTCTGGGCCAGGGCTGTGTTCACAGGAGTGGCAGAAGAGGCAGAGATCGAAAGAATGTGGAGGGAGCTGGTGTAAGTGTGCCGACTAGCCACACTTCTGTGTGTGTGTGTGTGTGTGTGTGGCCACTGGGAGAAGAATCTTCTTTTGTCACCTCCGATGAGCTCATGGAGCATAGCCGAGGTGCAGGAGGCGATGCATTCACAGCCTCTGTACTGCATGAATGATAGGATGTGGGGAAAGTGGTTAAGGTGGAGGAATCTGCTTCTATAATGGACACAACCTTCTTTTTGGCCAGGTCTAGGGGGGGAAAAAAAATAGTGACTCGAGATGAAGAAAGCTGGTAGTATCTGAGGTGTCACCGGTAGCCAGGGAGCACCAAATGGGCAGCAACATCTCTGAGTGTGGCTCATTTGGAAATCTTTCTTTTCGGTAATAAACAGCACAAATCTGCCCTCAGAAAAGTGAAACCTTGAGTTGTGGCAAGTTGAGCAAAGTTTTTTTTTTTTTTTTTTTTTTTTGGTATCTCACATTTTCAACAATCTATTGCTGTTAGACACAGAGTGAGTGTCACGGCATATATAATGACCCTGGAATGCTCCAAGGAAAGAGGTCTTCATTTGAAAGCAAGTCACGAGTCAGCCAAACAACAGCCGCTCGACCCTACATTGCCATTGCTATTCCTCTTCTGACATCTCGTCGGGCGATTCTCCCCGAACAAGTTGAACAAACTTTCACGATTTGCATGTGTCCAGGTTTGAGCATGCTGCCGCCACGCGATGGCACATATTGCGATAACAAAACACATATTTACATGGAGAGATAAGAGTGAAGATAATAACACCGGGCTGGGCTGGGCATGTGTGCCATGCAGCGGTGTCAGCAGCTGCCACATACCGAGGGGGTATATTTCTTTTCCCCCAGGGCGACGGCTTGTTTGCTGCCTGCTTTTCTGGGGATGAGGTGGCAGGGCTGCCAGCGTTCGTGCCAACGGGGCATCACGCTCATCAGCAGCCTGTAGCCCTGCCACATCATTCACTGCTAAATAATGAGCCTCGCTCTCTACATCCTTCCTATATATCTCTTCCACATTCTTACATTTTAGGTTTCCCCTCATTTGTATGCTGTCCCCCCCCCCCACTTTATTTCTCGCTATCCTCTTCCTCTCTGTCTCCATCAGTCCATCTTTTTTGCTCCTTTCTCTTCCGCAACTATTTTCCTGCATCTAGTATCCCCCCCCCACCATCCCTGTCTCGCTCTCTCTCCCCCCTTGTCTCTCAGTCGCTGCCCCATTAGTTTAGTGGCCAGTAGAGTGTGACAGGTCGCCGTAATGCAACTCTCATATGAGTGTCGCAGGGTATGGTGTGTGTGTGTGTGTGTGTGTTTGTGTGTGTAGGATGGGGGGAGGAGGTGTGGGACTTTTCCATTAGCGCCCCTAATGTTCTGACAAGCTGGCACAGCCTCTCCCACATTCATACACTGATCGCAAGCCCCCCAAATCACATGCTATGGTGCGCCAGTGGGGGAAACGAACACATAATGAGTCAGGACTATGCACTGTCACAGAGGCCACTGATGGAGCTTCCACATGCCGCCAGATGCCTCGTACTCCACACACTCCAGACACTCCGCTCCTGGCCAGCATGATGGATCGACCAGACTGACCAGACTTGGAAAGACTGAGGTCTAAGTGTCTATTTGTCAGTGTGTGACCTGTCTCTGTTTCCTACTCTCTCGAAAAACACCATGGATCACATATTGGGCTTTAGAAAGGGGCGTATGTTTATTTGAATTTGCCACGGAAAAAAAAAAAAAGTACGTTCATATTATGCATTTTGCTACTGATCACTGTTTGCTCATACCTTTGAAACAAGATCAAATGAAGCCTTGTTTGCTATGATCAGACGTTAAAAATGTGTTAAAAAAGGTGAGGTTTCTCTTTTAATTTGACGCTTGTTAGGTGTATGATCACAGGCCTCAATTCTGATGTTGTCAGTGTAGCTCAAAGAGATTCTCCCCCCCAAAAAAACGCACCGTGAGAGGCATGCTAATGGACAAGGTGACTGATATTCAGTGTATAAAATCGACCCCCCCAACACACACACACACACACTGAAGTATTACCTCCTTAATGAAATGGGCAGCTATTTTAACAGACAGTGCTTTTAACATGATAGAGGAGAGATCTTGGATAAGACACTCTAACACTGACACCCTGTCCTGACTGCCCCACTTCTTCAAAATAATTATTATGCTGCAGTTATGTAAAAAAAATAAATATGCGGTGTGGTATTTTCCATCGCTGAAGTGCAGGAGAAAGAGTGAAATGTTGTTTCTTAAGGAAGACAGTGATGGGATAAATGCGGAGGAGAAAGGCACAAACACACTCAGGCACAAACACAACCATCCAAAAGTTCAAATATTTGAACTACTGCTCCGGAGACCTGTAATAGGACCGAATGAGGACAGGAAGCAGGTAATAATGTATCCTGCCTAGCAAACCAGACAGCAGTGTATCGTGTATTGTATAGTTAGCATTCAGGTCCCTGTGGGAATCGAAAGAGTTTTGGTTGGAGATATTTTTCTTGTTTGTTAGTGAGGCAAGGACCAAGAAGCAACAAGCCAGGAGAAAGGAATGAGAGAGAGACAGCAGACAGTGTAAAACACACACACACACACACACACACACACACACACCAACAACAATAATAATTTACCTACTCTCATCTCCATGCGATTAGCTAAAAAACTCTGACACGTACATGAATTATCATCTTTGAATTCTAAATACGATATAAGCCAGTCAGCTCCATGTATCATTCCGTGTCCTGTGATTTGTTCATCAAAGACGAATGATCCGGCCGATCCCTGTCCCTCCTGGAGGGCTCAGACTGTGAATGAAACGCCAGCCGTGGCTCTAATGAGTGTTTTTCAATTACATCTGTCATCGAGCAATAATACAATGATATATTGTGCAATATTAAATCTATGCTCAGCTATTATTGTTTCAGAGTGATTTGGGGGAAACAATTTGTATTGTTGATCACTCACACACTCACACACACACACACACCATTTTTTTTTTAACAGCCCAACCTACTTAATTACTCTTTTTTTTTTTTTGGCCTTCAGATCCGGGTCATCGTCAGTGTACGTCCATCTCATACGTTTAAAGTCTTGTCACACTGAATTAACCTATCATGCTCCAAGTTATTTCTTTATTCTCTAGCAAGTCAATTCAGCTTAAATGCGTGCAGGTCCAGATTGATAAAATTCCCTCCAGTGGTTTGGATGAGCAACGGACATGACTGAACGTTTTCATGCTAACACTAACATGAAAGATTAGTTCATGGCTATAAGTAAATGCAATCAATTGAATCCAAAGTGGTTTGGTTTTAATAGCGCTTCACGGTACCAGTTTTGAGGAAAGCCACAGACTCTAAACAGATGAGCTATGTTTCGAACTTGAAAGAAGCAACTCGTACTTCTCTGTCCATTCGTATTTAAACATTCTGGGTTTTTTTTTTTTTTAACTAGCCATGAGATCGGTGACTTATAAAAAGTCTGTGAAAACTTCCCTCTCTGAGGTCTCTCTAATGTCTCTAGCTAAAATGAAAACCTGTTTGCATGCAACTTATCTGCAGCTTATCCTTGTATACATTAAATAATCAATGTTCTGGTACAATAATACGTTGCATAGCGACGTGTCAAACTTTCACTTGAATGTGCTTTATATCATGTTCTGATCCAATGTACTTTGACGAAGATTTCTGGCGTCTTGGTTTCTTACCTAGGCACCAAGAGGTAGCAGTCCCAGCTATCTCATACAACTCCAATTATATGTGACCAATTGGGCTCCTCGTTTGTTTTTGAACATCAATAATTTATGCACTAGGTTCCCTGAGGGACTAGTGGCCATGACTGCCCTGGCCTGGGTTCGATTCCTAGTCAGGGCACCAACCCCTGTCAGTGGAGGGTTGTACAAGCTAGTGCACTCTCAATGCCTGGGTGGGTTGCATCAGGAAGAGCATCCGGCGTAAAACTTGTGCCAGAATCAAAATATGCGGATGGGTCATTCGCTGTGGTGACCCCAAACGGGAGCAGTTGAAAGGGGGGGGGGGGGGGGGTGCAGGTTGTTCCTGGACTAGAGTGCTAATAATAGGTCTTTTTTTTTTGCACATGGGATTTGTTACTGTTGCCTCTCAATATGTGAATTAAATCAATCAGTATGTGTAATGTATAAGGCTGAACACACATTTTCAAGACAGGGTGAATGCAAGTCAGCATTTTTATTCAAAACACATGAGTTGGCAAAAAAAATAAATAAATAAAAAATCATCAATCCCAGCTATTTTATATATAATCTCAAATAATTGTGGATCCAGTGGCGCTAGTATAGGTGTGACAAAGTCAACAGAATCATACACAGGTCCACAATGAGAAAGACACACGTCCTACAATCCGAACTCAATGAAAGTTTATCTTTGGGTCAGTGCAAGCGTTTTAATATATATCAAATCAACCATTATCAGCAACCTGTGATTCGATTCGATGCACTCCTCACAGCAACCCCTGAAATCCAAATGAGACCCCCTGAAATAAACCATCCTCTTCAGCCATTTCATTCTATAGACTCACTGTATTTCTGCCACAAAACGTATATGAAAAGGAGCGTAATGGACATTATATGGTAGCTATAACTAGGCTGATTCAGTGGCCCATTGGAAAGAATGGGGGGAGAGTCATAGGGAGCTTTTCACTGAGATGACACTTAGAGTAATAGAGCTGGCTTGATTGGCTTGTTGCATTGTCAGAGCTGTCATCGTCCCGGGCCTGGCGCGTCAGCTCATGACAGTGTGTTTAAAAGGCCAGCATGTGAAACCATCATGTTCCCTCGTGCTGAAAATTTATCAAGCGACGCTATGCCAGCCAGCTCAGCTCGAGCAGCAAGATTCCTAGGTGTAATGTGCACTTTGTGGATTTTGTGGAGATGTATTATTATTATTATTATTATTATTATTATTATTATTGCTGTTGTTGATGTTGTTGATAATAATAATAATAATAATAATAATAATAATAATTCTCCAGAAAATCCACAAAATATTTTTAATTTGTACATTTATTAACATTAATTATGCAATAATTACTTTATTAAACATGTTTTTATTTTCATGTATTCTTATGTTTTCTTGGACATTGTGCCTTTTGTGTTTTTTTTTTTTTTTGTGTGTGTATGTGTGTTTTTTAATACATTTCCCCCCCCCCGCTTTTTAAGGAAAAGGTTATTTAGTTACGTGTCATTGTAACATGTTCATATCAGTCAAACTAAAGCAATAAGTCACCCAATCTTTTTAAAAGAGAGAATCCGATGGTGTAGAAGATACAGGAGGGTGAATGAAAATAGGACTGCAAGCAGAAAGAAAATGGTCCGGAATTTGTCATACAGAGTAGACAGACGTTGAGACATAGAGAGAACAAGAGTTGTGTGGGTGTGCGATGGAGTACCAGGTGGATGAGGGGATACTGCACGGCTCAGCGGCCCGCCACCCAACGCCACTCACTTCCCCTCCGATCCCCATTCATCAAGGCCGCACAGGCCACCGACCAAGCACGTCTTCCTATCATTACCCCTCTCACAATGCGATCCATGCCGCTAACCCTGCCTTCATTCCACAGGATTAATAATATCTCTTTCAACCTTCACACTGTGATAAATAGGTGCAAGGAGAACAAAAGAGGAAGAAGGAAAGAAAAGAGACAGAGTGAGACAGACTTAAAGGGGGAGGGAGAGTTTCATCAAGAACAATCAGAGGCTGAATCACTCTGACCGCACATCAGGTTCAAGTAAGAGTATTACAGTTATACATGGGTTTTACATCACTCCTCTCACTGCAATTATCAAATGAAGAAATCGCCATTTGTGTCCTTAAAACTCAAACTATAAATCACAGCGTAAATGTTACGGACTGTAACCTGTACCAAACCAATGTATTTCGTTGCTGTCATACGCACAGACCGCACTACCGTTATCACTATCCGATTAGGGCTAAATCTCCTGAGTTCCTGTTATTTTCTACAGTAATTCATCACTTTCACTTGCTAATAAGCTCTTCCTGTTTAAATGTCAATCTAATCATTGTAACGTCCCAATTGTTCACCAGTTGTAAGTCTAAGCCGTTCTACTTTACAGTCTGTTTATGCTGCTTGTGTACAGACATTGATTTGTCATCTATGGCTTAAAACATTTGTTGGCCTGGGTCTTTGGAGAACGCTTTTCATGCTTTGCTGAATAACTTAGGCAGCATAAACGTCCGTGCGTCGATCTTCAACTCTCTTCGATGTCTGCTTTGTAAAAAAAAGAAAATAAAATAAATAATAAGATTTGTGGATCCAGCAGAGATGTGACAACATCAGTCAGCAGATTTTTGCTCAGCTGTACATCGTCCTTAGCACAGCAGAGGACTTGACAGAGACGGTGGCCCCAACACAAAATGTGCATGTGCAAAGCCCAGTCTCTAATAACGCCCTAGTCTTCCAGCATGAAAGAGTTGTCTTGCAAACCTCATAAAACTATAACGTTATCCCCAGGAATGTACAGTACATGGGCCTGTCCATTTCAGCTGTCCATTTCAGCCAGTTCCCCAAAGCATACCCTACATGACTTCAAGGTCTCCTTGCCCTTACATTGGTCATAAACATGTTCATTCATAAATTTATTCAACTTCAGTATGCGCTTTATCTTGGTCAGGGTCATGGAGATCTGGAGCCTATCCCAGTTGCAAAGTAGGAATACACTCTGGGGTGTGGTGCAAAGCCATGGCAAGGCACCATGCATATAAACATATTTGAAGAGACATACTATATTCAGTTCTAGCAGCAATTTATACTAGACAGTCAACTTCCCGTCATGTTTTAAGGCAGTGGAAGGAAATCGTAGAACCCAGAAGAAAACCTATGAGGACATGTGGAGAACATGCAAAACTCCTGTAACTTCAGGATCAAACTGGGGACCCTAGAGTTGCGAAGCAGCAATGCGACCTGCTATGCCACTGTTACCTGCCTGTTATTACTGAAACATGGAGCAAGCTCTTGCGCCACTCCCTAGTTGATGAATTGGATGGAACGAACCCATGCAAGACCTCAACCTCCAAGAGTTCAGTAAAACACTGCAAATAGAACTCATCGACAGCTATTAATGAGATTTGATACCGAGCCAGGTATTGTATATTTTCTGCGAGTACACCTCCATATGCCTTCATCTTCAACGCAGAACAAGTTTTCAGCTGGGCAGGAATGACACTGATTCAAAGAGGGTGCTTGTCTTTATTACAACGACAGTATCTAACGAACATCCCTCCGAGTGTACTTCTCAGAGTGTCCCAAGCCCACAGTTAAGCGCACTTGTAATTGCTTTGATGGAAATATAGTGTTTGTATTGCAAGGTCTTTCTCAACGGTCATAGATTCTCCTGCTTCCTTGCTTACCTAAAGTTAACCTTGGCTTGCTGGATGGACCCCCACCATAGACTCTGGGAATTACAGAAGAGCATCATCCTCCCCATTAACAACTCCTTATACCTGCTAAGTCACTCATTACCTGGATAATGCTGTAGAATGAGTTCTTTTCTTGGTCAGCCTTGCATTATTCTAGTTTGTGAAGTAAGAAAGGGAGTATTGACTGCTTGGAGCCCCCCAGTGCCACTCTATCAATCCAGGATGAACATCTTTACCATGTTAAAAAGAAGCCCAAGAAATCCAAATCCCACCTGACCTCACCAAACTCAGCGAATCTATGAACTACGTCCCCATTGACCATGCGACTTTGTGGCCACGAAACTCAAAGCAGTGCTTTTGCTTTTTGAAAAACAGATGGTAGTATCTACCCTAACATCAATGACAGAGATCTGAGCTCCATTACTGAAAACTGTCAATATCTATTATGACTAGTTTCTGCTGTGACAGGACAAGAAGGATGAAGAAAAAGCTTTCAACTTAAGGCAGTACAGCTAATATATAATATCTGCATGTATGATAGACATGAATGTAAGACGGAATATTTTGAGTCATATAGTCTGGTCAAGGTCACATTGATATTTCAAGCTTTGAGATTTGCCTTTAGAGACTTATTAAATAAAAATCAATCCCTATCTCTAATGTCTAAATGCTCACATGCCTCATGAACAATGACTTTATATCTGAAGAAATATGAGTTCCACAAACCAAGCAAATCTTTCCCAGGATATATATCCTACAAATAGATGAAGGAAACGTGAAAATGGTAAGTAATTGGCTCCTACCGTTAAGGGGCTTCAAATATTTCTCAGCATCTTTAACTTCTACTGGAGAAAGATTCAGTGTGATTGGCACCACTCTAATATTACTAAAGCCCAAAATTCTGAAGTGAGACAGTGCTGGGGTAAGTGCTTTCAAGGCCCTAAATATTCTATTCTAATACTCTCACTGGCCTTTATTCACCGTGCCTCACAAAATGGTACAGAGGCCATGCTTTCTCTGCCTCATGGTTACCCAGCCAATATCCATTCTTGTGGATATTACTCCCAAAATGAAGTGTCTAATTGAATAAAAATACGATGTGGGCAGCCAGAAAAATACCGCGAATTAAGGTACCCCTAAAAGATTGACTAGAAAGTACATGATGTCCATAGTAACTGACCATAGAAGCCTGGAACAGATAAAAACTGTGAAGCGTTTACATTTCCTGCCACTTTGTGTCACTTATTCGAAATGTATCCTCACCAACAGACCAAAAGCTGACAGTATGATTGGGCTGATAATGCTAAATTAAAAGAAGATATGCATTGTGGCATGTTGACTGTAGTCCCACATTACAGTGTATTCTATAACTGGTTCTGCATTCCAGCATCACACTACCTCCCTGGTTATTGTCAGATGATTTCCGAAGACTTTGTTCTATAACTCCCCATTGCCATAGAGACAGTCCAGGTGCTTTTTAATGAGGCATTTCATCAGTATGAATAACCCAAAGACATTGTGTCTCATAGAGGTGTTCAGTTCACCTGACATTCACGGAGAGCATTGAACACTAATGTAAGTCTCTTCTCTGGATACCATCTATAGTCTAATGGGGAGGTGGAATGGCTAAACTAAGAGTTTGAGGGATGTTTCTCTGCTTCTCCTGTAGCAACAACCAGCATGACTGGCACTGTTACCAACCATGAGTAGAATATGCACAGAACGTCCTGGCACATTTCTCATCTTTCCAGTGTTTATTAGTCTATGATCCTCCTCCTGATGCACGCCTCTGTTGATGGCTGGATCCAGAGAAATGAATAAACTTGGAAGACAGCTCATATCTGGCTGCAGTAATTCATCAGATGCTGCATACTTAACGATGATGCAGGCGTCCGCCTCAGCTGTTCACGAGGTTGCGTTGTTGTCATTTTTACGCCAATCGCTGGGAACCTCAGGACCCCACTTTTTAGTGGTATAAAGTAGGTCAGTACAAACTAGTAGCCACATGTAATATACTGTAGGAGGTGGAATCTATGGAATTATAAATGTGATAATTTTCTTAAGAAATATAGCCTATATTGTCAAAAACGCATACAGCTTCCCAGGATGAGACCCCTCTAAGAATACTCTCTGGCTTCCCATTACATTAGCTAATAATGCAGCCAACAGCTTTCCCACAAATATGCATCCCTAAAGAGATTGGAGTCTTCAGATTTATTTATTTATTTTTTTTCTAAATACAAATGTGTCATCAGGAGGGACTTTCCTGGTATTCAAAGAGGGGATTTTTCCTCTAGGGTAAGCTTTGTCACCATTCTAAGATGGGAGTAGGCATGCTTACTAAGGCATTCTTACCATCCCTTGGGAGGACTGCATGGAGAAAGAGAGCCCATGAGAAGAAAAGGGTGAAGCATGCTGACATTGTAGAGGAGTGCTGCAGTGCAATGTATTGTAGAGTGCAGAGGGTTGGTCAAGCAGTCCCTTTGCAGGGTCTGAAAAATGCTGGGCATCACAGGGGCCACTGGGAAAAAGAGAGCTCAGGTTGGTCAGTGACACAGCTAGAACTGGATCAAAAGAAGTCATTCGTGGGGAGGTAGCGCTACCTGGACTTGATCGAGTGATCAATGAGGATGCCCGATGTTGATCATCCAAAACATCCGTTGACCCCAGGTAACATCACTGGTGATGTGTCCGGATGCAGTGTAAGGTTCTATTGTTTGAAAAATAATTTCATACCCTTTATACCATTCAAAGTACAAAGAGAAGTTAACTCCGCCCTTTTTCAGCTGCAGCTCCTTCCGTTAAAATGAAGTTCTCCAACGTTAATAAAATCTGCCTTTCTCGAACCTAGAGCCGAACTGTCCCCTCTACTGGCTGTGGAGTTTAACCTGGATTACACCTTTCACCCCCTGCAAGGCTCAGCACATCTGTTTTCCACTGGACTGGGAGGGGTCCAGTGTGCTCAAACACTCATAGGTGGCCTCCAGAGACTCCAGAGATTGTTCAGATCCTAGACTGACATCCTAGATTGATACAGGACAAGTGAGACCCAGGGATAGGCTTCAAACTCAGAGTACATTCGTATTAGTATTAAAAAAAAAAAAAAAAAAAGAATTAAAATTGTGAGATTATGCTGTTAAAAGTCAGAACACTATCCTTTTGAAGTTTCTAAATGATTCTGACAGGCCTAACCGTATACAGTAAAGCGAAAGAAGACACTACTGTATCCAAACATGATTTATTAGTGTTGTTCACATCCCGCCAGCAGAAGCCGCTCATCAACATAGAAATATGAAATCATTATGCTAATTCATAGAACCACGTATGAGCATGATGTTAAGGTTTAATTAAAAACTGTCAATTGCATGTCCTCATCACTTGTTACGATGTTAGTATGATTTATCGGATAAGCTTTGTTTTGTTGTCTTCTTTTTAATATGTTCCATTTAGTTATGTCTTCTTATCACGGGTTTCAAATACAATTTGGGATTCGTGACTTGATATTTGCAACGTCTTCCATACAGGCATATGCGACATGACACGCGGCATGACATCTGTATGTACTGTACATATTCATTCTTATCTACGTTAAGACCCCGGCACTGGAGACAATGACAACACGCCAGGGTTTGGATATGTGTTGTCGCGTCGAAGATTTTGAGTCTGCTACAACAAACTTTGAACTGAATCAAATACCGAACACTCAAGTGACTCAGCTGACGTAATCCATTCGGTCAGTTAAAAAAAAACAACAAAAAAAAGTCACGTATTACTAAAGCATGGTGTAAACTTGCTTGAGTGATAACCCAAAACATTGTTTGTATCGGACTCTAACGTAACTTGACCTGAACTCGCTCTGCTGTTGATTTTCAGGCCATTTTTCATTGAGCTGTAGCACTGACATATCTTCAACCTGTGAGTTTTGCTACCTGTCACTCCATGCCCTCTGTAATTGCGAGAAAATAAAATGATAAGGCAGGTCACATGGAGGGGACGCAGTGTGGTTGTTGAAACAAAGGGACAAATGTGTGCTAATGAAAGGTAGAGTCGAAGAGGAGTCTTCGGCCTAGCTGCCTCTCCTCGCTGCATGATTTAAGAGTTGCTCTCTTGACTGTGACAGTGAGGTATTTCTATCACCCCGATTATAACTCGCTGTGATTATTCAACTCCAACAGCATCGGCCCCCCGACTGCATTTAGCCCAAACGTAATATCCCTCATGCATACATTATCCATCTTCCTTATTATCCCGAATCATTTCAGAATTAAATTCTGGCCCCTCCAATATGGGCGCATGGAGTCGACTGCTTCATCGCGTAGTCAAAGGTTAAGATACCAATCAAAGGCACCTCAGCTATGTAGCCAGACACTTTAATATTCGCAAAGCGGATAATTGTGAATGGACATAATATTTTTTTTTGCCCTGCCCTGATTACCCCAAAGGCAACACACACTTGGACAGCAGAGAGAGGGGAACTAGCAAACGTGCAGATATTGAATATCTTGGTAAAAAAAAAAAAAAAAGAAAGAAAGAAATAGTATCTGGAGGTTCATCTACAGAGAGTCGGAAGACACTGAGGTTTCTGATGAAAAGACTCCACGTAAAGGACATTAGAAACGTGCGAGCTCACTTCTCTGTGATGAAGCCAATTCGTAGTTGATCAAGGTACAGTACATTTCACTAGAATAACTGAAAAAGAATCTGGTAGAAATACAGAACGGATTTCACCCTTTTATCCACCTATAAAACATTTATAAAAAATGAATCTGTACATTTAAATTTTCCTTCTGCCAACATGTTGATGTTTTTTTTTTTGTTGTTTGTTTTTTTTAAATGAAAAATTTATATCAATTTAGGCTTGGCAAAAAGGAAGTGGCTTTCTTGCCTGTGCTCAATCAGCTTTTCAAGGACCTAATGTACAAAAGTGTCAAAAGTTCTACCAAGCAGCGGTGCTGGGACGTAACACATCGCTAAAACATAACATCTCCTGCTTAGCTTCAAATTAAGACTCACTAGCATTGAAAAGCGTATGGACACTGGAAACGGTCAGGATTGTGTGCATGCTGTGAGCTGTTATAAATCAATCTATCAAGGCCCTGATCTGCATTGCGATTCAGGAGAAAGCCACGGCGAATCCACATCAACAAACACTTCCATTTGCAACCTTTTGAATGCGGTGTGGCCACTGCAACCTGCGATAAATCCGTCTCTTTTGAACCCTCTTGATATGCAATTCTTAAGCTGTCAGCGGCACTTCAGATCCTCGGAAGGCCATTGTAATGCATGTAGATTATCTTTGTTGGCCTGATGCATTACTCCTGCAGAGGGACAATGCAGGCAAAGGGGACGCAAGATGTTCTTTTACAGTGCAATACGGTATGAGATTACTGTCATTCTCATGAACGAGACTGTAAAAACCAATTTACATAAAGAAACCGCATCTATTACCAAATATTTACTTTGCGGAATTGTTACCACGTCGCTCCGTCGTTATATATTTAAATAAACGTGTTCGTTCCGTCCGATACAATTGATAGCTGAACACGCACAAAGTCCACTTTTTCCGTCTTTTCTCTCCCAGAGGATGAGGCTCCATCTCCGATTATGATCGAGGCCGATGTAGTCAGCTCAGCAGAGGCAACCCGCTGCTCCCTCATGCGTCTAAATACAGCTTTGCCTAATTACTCACACCATTAGTTTATTGCTCTTATATATTTGTTGGCTATTAGCCACAGAGGCTGAGTTAAAGTCCATCCAGCGAAATCTTAATTACTCCAATCTGCACCCATGCACACAGACACACGAATAAATACAGACACTCGCCTCTACACACACACACACACACACACACACGCTCACGCTCACACACACAATGTTATGACAGTCAAGTGCCTAGATAACATATTTACAGGCTGGTAAAAAAAATACAGTCAAGCAGCTCTGATAGTGAGGCCCCCAGAATGCTGATTTGTTTGCGGTTTATGTGAGGAGAGGAATGTCAGAGATTAATGTGCAAAGAGCACTAGGCGTAATTGGACATGTAATTATTAGAGCGATGTTGAGGACTGGTTAATATGGGGAGGAGTATGACATATGGTCTTAAATGCCTGGGCGCTTATGAAAAATACAGCCGGCAGAGGAAGAGATTTCGAATTGGAGTAGCTTACTAAGCTCAACCTCTTGTAGGTTATATGATTTAGCAGTGTTACTTGTCTTCAATAACACTGATCAAAGCTTTTGTGTATGAGAGGTGGTGAGTGCCCCTGCCAAGTGATCTATGCAGCCAACACCATGCTGTGACCTTCCTGTAACGGTGTGTTGTTATCTATGTAAAGTGGATTGTTCACCTTCTGTTAGCATTGATCAGGAGAATGCTAATACATCACAAGACTCAATTGAGTTTTCCATGGGAACTTCTATGTCTGTGTGTGTGCGTGTGTGTGTGTGTGTGTGTGGGTGGCTTAATGGTTAGCATGTTTGACTCGTACCTCCAGGGTTGCGGGCCTAAATCCCACCGCTTTGTCTTAGGTACTCGGAGGAAAGTATTACCTTTCCTTTTCTGAACTCACAGACACTGTTAGTGATTGACAGAGGACAGAGTAATGCTGTCCCTCCCACCCAGATAACATGGCTGGTTTTGTCCTCTTGGACTCCGAGCCACAGGTGACTGTGGCATGGTTCGGAATCTGAATGCTTTTCTGTTGCGCAATTCATGAGCGCTGTACTCCTGTCAGGTGTCTGTAGAGGAGGCGGATGCAAGCGCAGGTACATGTTTATTTACAGTGAAACAAAAGCCACACAAAAATTATGAAACATGAATGAGGCAAGACAGTAACAGGAACATGGTACAAATGCAGGTACGTTTACACATACAGTGACATACAGTGACAAAGCGATAGACTCACTACTTCCGGTGACATTAGAGACAGTTGCCATTGGCCACTAGATGTGGGCGTGGCCAGCGACGCGACAAAGTCGAGAAAAGTTGAACTTTATGCAAATTTGGACCCCTTTCCAACAGCGGCTATATGATGTTGAGATCCGTCTTTTCACACCGAGGACGACCGAGGGACTCGTACACGACTATTACAAAAGGTACAAACATTCACTGATGCTCAAGAAGGCAACACGATACATTAAGAGCCAGGGGGGTGTAAACTTTTGAACAGGATGATCGGTGTAAATTGTTATTATTTTGTTTAAAGATCTTTTTCCCCCCTCTAATTAGTACTGTCCTTCAGACGCTAAATAAGATAGTTACACGTCTCCCAGAAGACAAAATACTAACAATTTACACCGAACATCCTGCTCAAAAGTTTACACCCCCCTGGCTCTTAATGTATCGTGTTGCCTTCTTGAGCATCAGTATATATATATATATATATATATATATATATATATATATATATATATATATATACACAAGGTGATGACCAATGAAAATTACGATCGACAAACCCTTGACCAGGATGGAGACGAAATTGAGGTGATCAACGACTCCAGCCTACTTGGATCAATGATCAACACGAAGGCAACGACTCTCGAAGAAGTGAAACGAAGAATAGCCATGGGAAAAATCAACGATGAAATCATTGGACAGAATTTTCAAATCGAAGGACATTTCTTTTCCCACAAAGACACGACTCGTTCACAGTCTCATCTTCTCCACTGTAACATATGGCAGCGAGAGCTGGACAGTCAAGAAACAAGAACTGAAAAGAATCGACGCCTCCGAAGTGTGGTGCTGGAGACGAAGCCTGTCGATACCATGGACAGCCAGACGGACAAATAAATCTATATTGGAGCAAATCAAACTGGACACACGTCTGAAACACGTCTCTCGAAGCAAGGATCACCAAACTGCGACTTGCCTACTTTGGAGACATCGTACGAACAGATCACTCACTGGAGAAGGACGTTATGATGGGACGCATCGAAGGAACAAGAAGAAGACGAAGACGAGCAACCCGATGGCTCGACACCATCAAGACAACAACGGAGAAGACCTTAGCCCGACCTATCCAACTGGCACATGATGGATCTTCCTACAGATCGTTCATCCATCAAGTCGCCATGGCTCGGAATCGAGCCTAGGGCCTTTAACTAACTAACTAACTATATATATTGTTAAACACCAACACTTTTCCAAAAATCTGTTCAATGTTAAGCTACACTACCACACGATGGCTTGAAATGAGGCTTTATAGTTAGTGGACATTGAAAGAAAACAACACGAATTGTTGAACATTGTGTGGTCTGGAGAAGTGTGGCTATAACACAGCTCACAGCTCGAGATATTTCCAGTTCATCTGTGCTGCATAACTGCATAACTGCATTTTTTTTCCTGTGGCCAAGTAGAGGAGAGTCATAAAAACCTTGATCTCCGGTGGTTGCTTCTCTTATTACGTTGTGATTGCGTCCCTGACTAACTCCACAATCATCGCAATACCCGCAAAATCAAGATTGCACTTTTCTTAAAGCTTGTTTTCATCAAATTTCCCAGAACTCTAGTGCGGTGTTAATCGCTGGTAGCAGTTTGTGGATTTTAGGTTTGTTTGTGGTTTATTTCTGTGTTCTAGGACTTCTGTGTTATCATGAAACGGTCATAAAACGCTTTGTCTTAGCCCGAAACAATAAGGTTTTAAAATGAGCACGTCCAGTGGCATGTCCAGTTTCTGACATACGGAGCAGATCTCCAATAAAACAATTATTAAGACTATTTCTAGACTCACTTAATGCTTGAAGTTGTCTTATTGTATTGGCAGATAATTAGACTTGCTTTAGTGTAGGATCTACTTTAGGTCTGTATGTGTGTGTGTGTGTGTGTGTGTGTAGTGGAGCTGTGGTGTAGGCGTAGGCGGACTGACACTCTGGACAGGTGTAAAATCAGTATCTGGCATGGCCACTGGCACAATAACCACTGAACACTCTGATACAGGCTCTTAACTGTCCATCTCAGCCGTATCCCACACACTCATTCCCTCTGTGCAAACACACACACACACGTCTCATCAGCTCCAATACTCGCCACTATCTGCACGAAGTCACAATAGGAGCATTCTGTAATAAAGAGAGCGAGAAAGACAGAGAAAAGGGCAGCAGGTGGGGCAGGGAGGCTGAGCAATCACTGAATGCTGCATGTTATAGCTGAAGACAGTTTCCCAATATCCTAAAGGTCCTCGACCATGTAGGGCTGAGAAATAAAGAAAAAAAAAGAAAGAAAGAAGAGAACGAACGACTGGGTAATTCTTAGTTTTTACAGTACGCTCAGCTGTACCTTGTTTTTGTAGTTCACTGAGCTGTGTGTGTGTGTGTGTGTGTGTGTTTGTGTGTCTGAGTGTGTGCACTTTAGCAAATTAGTTCAAGTTATAAGCCACACGGTTGAAA
This sequence comes from Ictalurus furcatus, assembly GCF_023375685.1. Lineage (NCBI taxonomy): Eukaryota > Metazoa > Chordata > Actinopteri > Siluriformes > Ictaluridae > Ictalurus > Ictalurus furcatus. Next base: position 6,749,214 of record NC_071261.1, on the reverse strand, counting down.
ATTAAGTCGCAGCGGCCCATCATTCCGCTTATTCTGCTAATGTAATATCTTTAATTCAAACGATTTACAAGCCCTGTATTAAAAAAACAAGAAAACAACAACAAGAGCAAAAAAAACAAAAAAACAACAATAACAACAACAACAAAAAAAAACTAACAAATGAAATGGCCTGAACACGTTTTCTGTAAAGTGAATTGTATTAAATGGGCTTTCTTGGTCTCATTAGCATAATTGATATTCTTTGGAGAGAAAAACACACACACACACACACACACACCCAAAAACAAACAGTTCCTGCATTTTAAATGGCCATTATGGATGCGTGTGATTAATTAGGAATCATATGAGTGAATTGAAGATTAAGAGAAAGTGGATGTGTGCTAAACAACGTTGTGAGAGCACACACGGTGATCATACAGTACAAATGCTAAGTCCAGCTCACAGCCAAGGTCACTTTTGCGAGGATCGCCTGTAAAATAGAGTTTTACTGGCTACAGATTGATATTAAATTATGTACAAGGGAAGAACGTTGAGGGATAAAAGCATGTGCGATTGAACTAAAAATATCACATGCTCAGCCTCGGTGCTGTACTCGGGCGATGCGATGCTTCTTTGCAAAACCTTTTGAAGTATCCCAATAATGGTCCTCTATAACAAGCGATCAGTTAGCGCTGAATACCAGAATGGCTCTTTATGTCAAGGCTGTGCACGCTGTTTCAGCAGCATGCTAACTGTTATCAGCCCAGCGCAGTAGCAGGGTGACTGTAAAGGCCACAAGAACACCATGATATATGGGATGCTGTTGTAGGAGACAGAGATAGGGCAATTCTTTGTACAGACCGTGGCTCTGATAAGCATTCAGGGCACTTCAGGTAGCATTCAGAGCATTTAGGGTAGCAATTAGCCTCCTGTTCGTCTATCCCGATAATGTCAGACTGGAGACACTGAATGTAGGGATGAATAGTGTAACATCAATTCAGCTGTTTAGCAGATCCTTTGTGTGCTGATTGTTGTGTGTCACAGGGAAGGCTGCATGTGAAACAGTAGAGTTATTTAAATGTATATTGTATGAATCCTATATTTTAGGACTTGATTCTTTTGGAATTCTTCATTCTCAACTTCAGTAAGTAAAACACAAGACATGAAAGTAGATGTGTAAACAGTGCAATATGAATTAAGTAAATAATACCATATTATGATGGACAGTATTATAGTGTATTACTACTATATTATTATAGTAGTAATAATATTTACCCTTGGTAAATATGATTAAATTATCTTTATTGTTCAACCTTTTCGATATTTTGTTAAAAGAATTCACAAAAGTACTCTACTCTCATGGATATTTAAAAAAAACAAAAAAACAAACACATGCAAACACAACACAGGTTTATCCAAACAAGTGATCTTTGTTAAATTTAGGTGTGCAACAATAATTGGCGTCCCTATGAATTTATAAAGTATATTCCCACTGATAGTTTACATTTTTTTTTAGTACACCTGGGTGACTAGGAACAGAAAATTGTTCATCCATGACTTCCTAAGGAAACACTTATTCCTTAGGTATTCCCTTAGTCATTCATAACATTTGGTAAGAAGTTAAAAACTCAGGATAAAACTACAATCCAAAGTCACCGACATCACCACAAGTTGTTTGGAGGGGTTTCAAGAAAAAAGCCTCTACTCTCATCCAAAAACAAACTCGAGCGTGTTCAGTTTGCCAGACACTACTGGAACTTCAAATGGGATCGGGTTCTATGGTCAGATGAAACCAAAATAGAGCTTTTTGGTAATAAACACCAGAGGTGGTTTTGGCACACATAGTGAGGTAGCCATAAGGAAAAGTACCTCATGGCCACGGTTAAAAATGGAGGTGGATCTTTAATGCTTTGGGGCTGTTTTTCTGCCAGAGGACCTGGACATTATAGGAGAAGATACAGAGCTGTTTTCTTGGCAAAAGGAGGTAGCACAAAGTATTAACTAAAAGGGTGCCAATAATTGTTGCACACCTATATTTAGCAAAGATTTTTTTTTTAGATAAACCTGTGTTTTGTTTGCAATTGTGTGATATCCATGAGAGCAGAGTATTTTTGTGATTTTTTTAAACAAAAGATCAAAAGGTTATACAATAAAGACAAATTTTCATAGCTTTCTTTGCTCATATTTACCAAGGGTGCCAATATTAGTGGAAGGCACTGTAACTTCGGCACGTTTGCCTCACACCTTATAGAAATATTGCCCAGTCCCAGGAAGTTCCTGAGGTTTACGTTTGGAGGCAATGCATACCAATATCGGGTTCTTCCCTTCGGGCTAGCTTTATCCCCTTGCACCTTCACAAAGTGCATGGATGTCATTCTGTCTCCATTGCGACTCCAGGGCATCCGTGTACTAAACTACCTGGATGACTGGTTAATTCTATTCTTATATTCTTACTGGTTAATTCTATTCTTATACGGATTCTACTATGATGAGGGCATTTATATCCCCAACATGCGTAGGGTCAATCCCATCAACATTGAGCAAGATAAAGCTGGATCTCAGCATCCCCTCCAGTCACTATGACAGACTGTTGGGGCTTATGGCAGCAGCTGCCAACGTCATACCATTGGGCCTATGGCACAGGAGACCGTTTCAGTGGTGGCTGAAATGTTGGGGGTAGTAAAACCTTTGAGAGTAATCAGTGTCATACGGCGATGCCTATGCGCTCTGAGAATTTGGAGGTGTCCCTGGTTTCTAGCCTTGGGTCACACTCTATCGCAAGACGGTAATGACAGACACCTCCCTCACATGCTGGGGCGCGGCCTTAGTCGGCTGTCCAACTCACCGTCTCTGGAGTGGCCCTCATCTGGAGTGCCATGTAAACTGCCTAGAAATTCGGGCCATATTTCTATCACTGAAATTCTTTCTTCCTCAATTGAGAGGTCACCATGTGTTGACAGACAACACAGCGGTGGTCTCATATATCGACCACCAGGGAGGATTATCCCCCCATGCCCCCTGTTCAGGCAGGCACAACTAATTCTTCTCTGGGCAGAGGGAAATATATTGTCAGTGAGTGCAATGTACATTCTAGGCAACTGGGATGTGGGGGCAGACATCCTGTTGAGGCTGAGTTCCAGGGATTGGTGGCTCCATCCACAAGTGGTGGAGTCCATATGGTGGAGGTTCGGCCAAGGGGAAGTGGATGTGTTTGCCACCGAGGAGACAACACACTACCCGCTGTGGTTCACCCTCACTCCTTTTGCACCATTAGGGCTGGATGCTATGGTGCACATGTGGCCAAGGTCACATCAAGTGAGAGTTCACCAAGACTGTCTACATCTACTGCTAGTAGCACCTTATTGGCCAGCTCAAATATGGTTCTCAGAGATAATATCCCTGCTAGACGGCACTCCTTGGAAGATTCCCATCCACAGGGAGGTACTGTCTCAAGCCAGAGGGCTAATTTATCACCCTATCACTATGGAAACTGTGGGTCTGGCCACTGAGGGGCACCAGTTCATAGATTCTGGTCTCACAACTGTGGTTGTAGAGACCGGTCATGTTGAATGCTAGAGCACCATCCATGAGGAAATTGTATGCACTCAAGTGGCAACTTTTTGTCCCGTGGTGTCTAGGTGTCTAGACCCAGTGAACTGTACAATAGTTACTGTCCTGGAGCTCTTACAAGGATGTTTCTCAGCGGGGTTGGCTCCTCCTACAATCAGGTCTACGTGGCCACCATTTTGGCCAGGCACACCCATACTGATGGAGCCTCTGTGGGGCAACAACCTCTAACTTCGAGGTTTATGCGTGGTGTCAGACGGCTGAGGCCCACCTGCAGACCACGCATACCTTCCTGGAACCTTTCTGTGGTCCTGGAAGGTCTGTCAGGTGCCTCATTTGAGCCCTTAAAGTTAGCCTCCTAGAAGCTTCTGACTCTGAAGGTAGCTCTTCTGCTGGCCCTGACATCTCTCAAGCGAGTAGGAGATCTACAAGCTACCTCTGTTGCCCCTTCCTGCCTTGACTTTACCCCTGGATTAGCCAAGGCCTTCCTGTATGCTAGGCCGGAATATATTCCTAACGTGCCTACATCTGCCAGCCGGTAGTGCTGCAGGCTTTCTGCCCTCCTCCGTTCCTCACACCGGAACAAGAGAAACTGCACTTACTGTCTCCAGTAAGGGCTCTCTGTACTTACGTCCACGGATCCGGCCAACGGCGTAAATTGGAGCAGCAGCTGGTCTGCTCTGGCGGCGACAGTAGAGGTGATGCTGTGACAAAGCAGCGCATCTCTAATTGGATAGTGGAAGCAATTTCTATCGTTCATGAGGCGCACGGTCTCGCTACGACTCTGGGCATAAGGGCTCATTCCACTAGGAAGGTCGCCTCCTCAAAGGCTTTGTCCAAAGTTGTATCCTTACAGGATGTGTCTGCTGCGGCGAGGTGGTCTATGCCGCACACATTCACTCGATATTACAGCCTGGATATATAATCTACCCTGGGCTCGAGTGTTTTGCAGTGATCCTCGGGCTCTGATCTTTTTGAACAGGCCGTACCCTCAGTATGACGGAGGGGTTATTCTCATTCCCACAGTGTTAAGCTCACGCAACATGGAGTTCCCTTTGAAAGGGAATGTCTGATTGAAGTTATGATTGCATGTACATGGATCCACTGTGACCCTGACCAGAATAAAGGTTATATGAAATTTTGACAATTTGATTGAAGAGTGCCAATAATTCTAGAGTTAATTATAGTTGAGGTCATAAGTTTAAATACGCCTTGCAGAATCTGCAAAATGTTAATAATTAAAAAAAGAGGGATGATAAAAATTGCATTTTTTTTATTTAGTCCTGCCCTGAATAAGCTATTTCACATAAGAGATGTTTACATATAGTCCACAAGACACAATAACAACTGAATTTACACAAAGGAACCAGTTCAAAGGTTTACATACGCTCGATTCTTAATACTGTGTGTTGCAACTTGGATGATCCACGACTGTTTTTATGTTTTGTGATGGTTGTTTATGAGTCCTTTGTTTGTCCTGAGCAGTTAAACTGCCCACTGTTCTTCAGAAAAATCCTCCAGGTCCTGCACATTCTTTGGTTTTCCATCTTTTCACACTGAGGACAACCGAGGGACTCGTACACAACTATAAAAAAAGGTGCAAACGTTCACTGATTCTCGAAAAGACAACACAAAACATTAAGAGCCGGTGGGGGGAGGGGTGTGTGTGTGTGTGTGTGGGGGGGGGTTAACTTTTGAACAGGATGATCAGATTGTAAATTGTTATTATTTTGTCTTCTGCGAAACATGTAACTATCTTATGTAGCTTCTGAAGGGCAGTACTAAATTAAAAAAAAAAAGATCTTTAAACAAAATAATAACAGTTTACACCGATCATCATGTTCAAAAGTTTACACCCCCATGGCTCTTAATGTATCGTCTTGAGAATCAATGAACGTTTGCACCTTTTGTATTAGATGCAATTGCAGTTGCCTTATACTGACTTGTTACACATGATGAACTACCACTCTGTCCATTAGCAATGCATCTGTCTAAATTAACTCACTTGGCTAATGATGTACTTGTACCTGACTGTCAATTTCCTCAGGTTAATAAATGTTAAAAATTTATTGTAATCTGTCTCTCTGGGTGAGCCCTTGAATGGTTTATGTAGAGTCCTCCAACAGAGCATTTTCTTTCAGCAAAGTTTCCAAGTGGAAATCTTGAACATCCATAAAAAGAACCCAGACCAAACCCATTTTTTAAAGAGCTACGGTGGTGCTGGAAAGTTTGTGAACCCTTTAGAATTTTCTTTAGAAGATCCCCAGAATTAGTATCGGCAGCTGACGCTCTACTACGCATGCTTTTGGATTTTAAGAGAATAGATTGGTCTAGGTTTCAATTGGTTTGCGTGTCTATGTGGAAGTGTGTATTTACTGCTTGCAGTTTGTGTCTGCAGAGTAGTGAACCGCAGGATGGTTTGCATGTGAGATGTACTGTGTGAGGCGTTGCCAGGTCCATATCCGAAGGGAACTCTGTTTATTATGTTCAGTGTGTGAGCAGGCCAGTCAATTAATTTGAACCAAATTAAAAAATTAAAAGAGTACATTAATGAGAAGCATCACTGTGACGCAGGCCACTTCATTGCGAGATCCTCAGGGACATAGCGGAAGAGAAGCCTGTAGACGGATGTACAAAAGTGCATAACTGTGAGGACTGCCATGCACACACACACACACACACATACACACACATACACATGCACACCCACACAAACCAAACACATATGCTTACGAGTTGCTACCTAGAAAGAGATTTGGCTATAACAGGCCCAGAACACACACGCAGTCAGAGAAATGGGAGTGTGTTGCAGTTAATTGGGTGACCCCTGTGGCCAGAAGAGTGATTCTCCCTCGTGGACATTAATATTGGATGAAGCCTTCAAAGCCAAAGTGTCACCATGTCTAACTCTCTCTCTCTCTCTCTCTCACACTCACACACACACACACATACACACCATCATGCCAGTCCAACACTACACTGCTTTGGACCACAGCAGGAACACACACACACACACACACACACACACACACACACACACACACACACACACACACACACCCATACACTGCTAAAAAAAATCAAAGAGAGCAAGCAGTCATGTAAAAAACAACAACAACAAAAAAACAAACAGACAAAGCATTTTGCAGCTACTACAATACACAACATGGCAGGATTATTAACTCTAAGTTTATGCAAAGAATTTCTCCCCATAACTATTCACTTGTTTTCAGAAAGATACTCATGCTCTAATGTACAATACCTTCACCCTCTGTTGATAACAGTCTTGTGCATTAACTGCTCTTAAATGACGCACAAACGCTTGATTTTGTTCATTAAGGCTTCAGGAGGATCTTGTTACGTCCCTGGACATTTTTTTTTTGGCTATCTGCCCCTTTCTCATTCCCTCTCCCTCTCTCTAATATGTACAGTTGCGGTCGGAAATTTACATACACTCATCATGGACATGAATGTCATGGCAATATTGGGCTGTCAATAATTTCTTCGAACTGTTTCTGTTTCTGGGGCAGAATGATTGTATATCATACATCTTTAATAATAATAAAAAAAAACAACAACAAGAATTTGGTTCACAAGTTTTAATTTATTTGAGGTTTTCTGTAATCAACACAGGACCAAAATTATACATACAGGGTCAAAAATATACATACAAACACTTAAATTATTAATGGGGGCAGCGGTGGCTTGGCGGTTAAGGCTCTGGGTTACTGATCAGACGGTCGGGGGTTCAAGCCCCAGCACTGCCAAGCTGCCACTGTTGGGCTCTTGAGCAAGGCCCTTAACCCTCTCTGCTCCAGGGGGTGCTGTATCATGGCTGACCCTGCACTCTGACCCCAACCTCCTAACATGCTGGGGTATGCGAAGAAAAAAGAATTTCAGTGTGCTGTAATGTATGTGACCAATAAAGACTCATTATTATTATTATTATTATTAATTCAGTGGTGCTAAACGTTCAAAAATGTCCTTCAATTTGCCAAGACCAAGATCTCTTAATTTCCTGCTAGTGATCATGATTGACTACAGCTGGCAGCTTCTCTGTGCCAACTTAAAAAGGGTTTGTTTGACAGCACTCATTAGATTGACCATCACACTGTACTATTGGAAAGTCCAAGGAGCACAGTGCAGATCTGAAAAACAGGATGGTGGATTTACACAAGTCAGGAATGTCTCCTGGGGCTATTTCTAAACAATTACAGATTCCAAGATCATCAGTTCGAACAACTGTACATAAGTATAAGTTATTGGGAAGTGTAGCCACTTTGTCAAGGTCTGGATGTAGACCCAAACTGTCACCCTCAGCTGAGAGGAAATCAGCCTGACGGTTGAAACTTGGATACAATTGGGTGTTCCAACAGGACAATGACCCCAAACACACATCAAAGCTGCTTGTGGAATGGATAAAGCAGGCTAACATTAAGCTTTTGGAATGGCATTCCTATCGGAAATTTGTGGACTGTGCTTAAAAGTCAAGTCAGGGCCAGGAAACCCTGAAACCAATGAAAAATGTCATTGAACTTTACCAATTCTACCAAGAAGAGTCGTCAAATATCCAACCAGAATTCTGCCAAAACTGGTGGATGGCTACCAAAAGCGTCTACACGAAGTGAAACTTGTTAAGGGACGTTCAACTAAATATTAGGTGTGCTGTATGTATATTTTTGACCTTGTGTTGACTAGAAAGCCCTAAATAAATTAAAACTTGTGGACCAAATTCTTGTTTTTTTTTACAGTTCAAAGAAATTATTGAAAGCCCAATAGTGTGCTCCAAACCTATGACATCATTCTGCACCAGATTTTCTATCCAATCAAATGCTGGAATCTGAAGTGTCCCACCCCGACATGATCAAAACCCATGGTACTAACTGTCAAGCACGGCTTAGCCCAGGCTGTGAGGTAAGCTAAATGCTATTGGCTATATATGAACTTGATATGTCCCGCCCTGACTTCCTGTTTCAGTGGAAATTACTTCAACACATGGAATAACACTGCACGTTCAAGGCACTTCACGGGGTCTTTAACAGCTGATACCAACTTTTTTATATGCTAGCATTATCCTAGCGTCATACTTTGTTGACTCTTTGTGCTGTGTTAGTCTTTGAACTCTTGCTGTGCAATACAGCATTATGCTAACTTTTTTACTCACTTATTATACGCCAACTCTTGAACTTTGGCTACTGCAGTTTTATATTAGCTCTTTAAATGATGTATATAATCTACAGTACATGCTCACCTGTACTTCACATACTGTATGTAAACATTTAATTGTGTTCTTTGTGCATATAGCTACAGGTATAAACCCCAGAGTGAGAGACTGCACTCTGATGTCAGCTGGCTGCAAAAACAAAATGGGAGACCAGTGATTTTGAAGAACGAACCAGAATTTGTTTTTTTTTTTAAATGTCAGGTTGTGCTGTTGGGTATTCGTAAACACATTCATTTTTACTGCACACTATTAAATCAGACCCATTTTCAAGCCAACAGGAGAAGGTTAGCACGAACGATTGGTTCTGAGGAGCTTCATCTTTGCAGTACCCAATTTTATCTCAGCTATCTATCAATTCAGTGAAGTCGGCACGCTAACTAAAAATTTAACAGGCGTAGCTTGCTAGTTAGCTAACATGCCTAATATACAGTATAGTTATTTAACAAACCTTCACAGCTCACCTTAAAACCACAATAAGAAACTAACTATCTAACGTTAGATAATGCTAGTTAGGTCATGTTCTTGCTGAGGCGTTGCCTAAAATTGACATGTTTTGCTAGCTAAAACTTTCTTCAGCTAACAAATGAGTTTATAGGATCTGTTTGAACCCTTTTCACAACGCCTTTTCATGGCAAGTCGTCCTGGAGCAGTTGCAGCAAAACAGGCCCAAACCATGATACTACCACCACCATGTTTCACAGACGGGATAATGTTCTGATCCTGGAATGCAACGTTTTCCTTTCTCCAAACATAACTCTTCTCATTTAACCCCAAAAGTTCTATTTTGGTCTCATCCGTCCACAAAATATTTTTCCAACAGCCGTCTGGTTTGTCCACATGACCTATAGCAAACTGCAGTATGGTTATTGCAGGCTAGGTCATCGCTTAGCATCATTTAGCCACTGAGAGGACACCGAGCCATAAGGATCTTCTAGAGTTACACCATTTGGAAGTGTTACTTTAGCTGACTAGCACTCCCTGTGTTTTAGTGGTAACTCATAATAATTCATAAATAAAATTCTTGATAGATTCTTCAGTAATATTAGAACCCTCAGTTTGCTAGGCTTCTCAGGTCTATTAGCGACCAGTATCTGACTCATGGACCATTTGAAAAAGATCGTTCTCACACTCAGATAACAATTAGATATACTTTTCAGACAGAATAAAGTTATTCTCCGCCTTCACGACACTCCGGGCCATAAAATGCAGTAACCAAACGAACCCCATCAATTTGACTTAACAAAAAAACAAACAAACAAAAACAAAAACAAAGATCTTATTCATTTGCTCTGTGTTTTGTTGCTCCTTGACACCCGACAGTCCCTGCCCTATAAATCAGGCCTCCTCCCAGCTCAGGATGTTGAGTGTTTCATGGCTGATCATCTTAGATTTATCTCCAAATATACTGCTGCAGAATGTACTGTCCACTCAGACAAGTTGTTTTGCCGGGATTTGCTCTCTGTTAGAAAGAGTTATGTACACGCAGCACTTTATGTCTTGAGTCGTGGGGACAAAGCCGTTTACCACCTATAGCAGAGGGGCTTTCTAAATCCACTTATCAATCTCCGTGCCGTCGGACAAATTCTCCCTGGCAGCCGAGGCTGGAGAGACGGCGTCTTCTTTATGGAGTCACTCTCTCTCCGTTGGTCTACACGTCGGCTGGCTTTTTAAACCCATAAACGCATGCAGATCAGTTGTCGTGTAAACAAGGTTGTATTTCAGGTTCATCACACTTGGACGTTTTTACTTGCACTGTGTATGTGTGTGTCTGTCTAGGAACGTTTCAGAAATTTCCAAAAGGAAAAGAAAAAAAAAAAAAAAAACTCTCAGCCATCCCTAAAATGCATTTCAAAAAATATATTTTCACTGTTTTCTATTCATTTATTTATTTACTTATTAAAATTTAACCTATTCATGCATAGTGTCCACAATTATGGACATTATATTTTAATACAATGTAAGATCACCACCAAATCACTTGAGAGCATTACTGTAAATTAACAGAAACTTCTGTAGGTCTCTGAACTGTTTGTCATTCTCAGTAGTTACTAACTTTCTACATAAACTTTAAACAAAACAACAACAACAACAACAACAACAACAAAAAACCCTCTACTTTGCTTGTTTTAAATGTGTTGTTTATAGGGAAATTATCTTTTAAGCTATTTTTTCAACCTAAACTGTGTGAATTTTGCCTGTTCTTAAATAATAATTTTCTTTAAAATTTTTGTCTTCAACATTACATATGTTGTACATACAAAATTTTGCGTATTGGAAGATAAATTTTGTATTATTATTATTATTATTATTATTATTATTTCAGGCATACTGTATTAGCCCCATAGTCCATTTTACTCATGGACCATTTACTTTGTAATATAAATAACAATTTAGACAGAATCAAAATTCCTACATCATGCCATTTTAAGTAAAGAAAAAAAAAAACAGAAAATCTAATAGAATCTGCATATACAGTACTGTGCAAAATATTTTTTTTAGTACAATCCTTGTTGTAGATTTTTATTGTATGACTTGTACATTATCGAGTCAGGACCAAAACATTGTCGATTCCCAAACATTAGATTTCTAGCACAAAATGAACTGTTCCAGAAAAATGTTTGTCTCTCAGTAAAGAAAGCAGCGTATTACGTGGTAAAAGACACTTTTCTGACAAAAAAAAAGACATAATGAAGGTTGCTGGATTTTGCTGCAGAAATAAGAAGCGAGTGCGACAGTCGAGAACCGGGTGTCTGGTTCTGCAAGACGCTCGATAACACTTACGGCTCATTTCCTTATAAAACTGCACTAACTGTACCTGAGACTACTTTTTATTTATTTATTTATTTTTATCGCACCAAATATTCCCTTTGTTTCCTTTAGTACTGTTTACTGCTCTTTACAGTAATTGTTTAAATGGAGAACCGTTTCATTTCATTATGTCTGACGGCGTCTTTGCTCTACAACATTTCTTTGCATGCGCCTGAGACTTTTGCACAAGTACTGTGTGTCTAAATAGTCGATGCCTGAAAGGGTTAAAGTTTATATCAAAATGGTTGGACTGAAAGCCAACTTCTCTTTATCTACCTCATCTCTGATTGTCTCTAACTCACTCTCTCTCTCTCTCTCTCTCTCTCTCTCTCACACACACACACACACAGCATAACCTTTGGTATTTATTGGTGAAAGGGCAGGGCCTGCACGTTGCAAGCCGCTAGTGTTGATCTGCCTTGGCCTGAAGCGAGGCATATGTCTGCTAACAGCGGGCGAAATATACAGGTGTCACTCTCCAGGCTTTCCAGCATAACCATGAGCTATGGCAGGGCATCTATCCCTCCAGATCACACTCCCTTTCTCTCTCTCTCTAGCTCTACCTAGCTCTTTTTCTCTCTACCTCCTCTTTGTCTTTGCGCCGACCTTTCTGTTCGCCTCTTTATCCTTCTCCTTCTTATGTATCATTCCGCTCTCTTTTTCCTTTTTCTTCCCGCGCTTCCTTTTCGCCGTCCTTCATCCGTCGCCTTTCTCCTCGCTCTCCGTCGCTCCCTCCCTCTACTTCTCTCTGTCGCTGCCTGAGGGCTGTGAGGATGGCAGGACCCATGCTAATCACGGGTGACACATCATTGAGGGGAGCGGGCTGTTTGCTGTCAGCAGTGTTTTTGGTTCATAATTATTTCACGAGTGTCACGTCAGTGTCAGGCTCGAGGCGAGCCGGAGAGACAGGCGGCCTGCGGAGAGGGAGAGGTGAAGGGAGGGAGGGAGGGAGGGAGGGACAGAGAGAGTGAGAGTGAGAGAGAGAGAGAGAGAGAGGGAATGGGGGATGTCACTAGACCTCACTGTTAGCCATTTTCTGCCCAACACTTGCACTCCTTCACTGTCGCCTCCTGCACCAGGAGAGAGAGAAAGACAGAGGGAGGGAGAGAGCGAGAGAGGGGTGTGATTAAGGCTGTAGGGTCACTCTTGGGACTTGTTTTCTAAATCACTGTCAGATCTCTGTTAGCGTTGAGCACACACAGGGTCATGAGAGAGCTCTCACAAATGTGATTTGGACTGACTGAGTGTTGTCATTTTTATACCGAAACAACTTAAAGACCCAATTCTGTCTTGTATGACAAGATCTACGCCACGGCGAACAGTTACAGAGTAGAAAGCAATTTTCCGTTATGATGATGCAACACTAAGACTTCAGGATTTTCTTATATGAGCATGTATTATGAATTTTTTTCTTTTCATTTCACCAGCCCGGTATAATAACCCCGTCCTATGTGGAGCTTAGTCTGAAAGCATTAGCGCTTCTATATGAATAACCAAATATTTGGATTTCAATGCTTTTAACAATATTATTTTTTACTTATAATAAACTACAGCTACACTTCCACACAAATATATATATATATATATTTTTTTTTTTTAAAAACCCAAACAAACGTGTATTTAGTTGATTTGACAGGAAAAGCAGAAAAATCGAATCGTGGATGAGGAAAAGAGAGACCAGATGAAGAAGCTAAGGTTCGGACAAAGGTGGCAGCGAGAGCATCCAGTAGAAGGTAGGAAGAACAAAGAGTGCAGCGTGGGCTTGCTTTTTTACTCCTCTTTCTCTGGTGTCACGGGCGTCAGCGGCGCAGGGGAGGAGGGAAGCAATCAATGATTTAAACAATAATGCTGCTCTCTGTATTCCCTGTCACACTCGCGCCTGCTTGCCGCTTCGAGGACTGTCACACACTGTCTCCAGCTCGACAGCTTATCTCCCGCATCCTGCTACTCCATCTTGTAGCTGTCCGCCAGTGTCCTCGTTCACACACGCACACACACACACACACACACACTCTCCTTTCACTCCTACTCTCCATTGCTCTCTCTCTCTCTTTCTCTCTCTCTCTGAGCAGACTCTGTTACTCACATGATGCCTTCACTCCTGGTTAATACACTGTGTCCCTCTGTAACCCTCCATCTCTTTGGTTCCACACCTCCTCCTCCTCCTCCTCCTCTTCACTCGTAGGTTGGAGTGGCAGGGCCGCCGCTTTAATGGAGGCTTCTTTCCTGCTTAAATATGGAAGGGCCTTTGGCTTGGCATTCACGAAAGCGTGCGGTAAACCACTGTGAAGACAAGTCGACAGTAACCCAGTGTGTCGTAGATAACTCCCTCATCTTCGCCTCGCTCCGAATCCCAGTCGCCCGTATACACCCAATTCCACCTGCCAATTCACACAGTCTGCCTCGTGCTTAAAGATATCACCTTAAATTAAGCCAACGGGACAAACAAATTACATCTGTCGCCTCTGGTTTTCATGGAGCCGACAGGAATTCAATACGGGCGGCCATGTTTGTTCGGTGGACTTCTAATCACACTTCTACGCCGGTCACTGACTTCAGCGAGGAGACTAGCATCCACGCCGAGGCTAAGGTTCAAAGGTTACAGAAGTGGCTCCTGTCTCTAACCTGCACGTGTTGAAAGGTAATCTGCAGAATCAATGGATTCGTGGGGACGGTCTTCTCAGGGGAATGTGCCATCAGGCAGGGCATGGCAACTCTGCACAGCTAGAGGTCAAGGGTCAAGCCATCCACCCACACGGCTGCCAGCATACTGCGTCACTGGCTGTTGCGGAGGAAAGAAGGACGGAGCTTAGTAAGGGAGTGAAACGTGTGTGGGGCTTCTCCAATGCTTATAGCAGGTGGCTATGGGTTGGTAGCTATACTGTAGATGAGTGCCATCTGTAGCTTAGTACTGATAAAGTTAGTGCAGGACCATGGACTGGAATTAAAGAAAATATTAAAAAATAATGAAGAAAAAAAAAGAATGAGAAGAACTTTTCATGATCTTCAGGACATTTGGGTGATGCAACTTCCTGTTGAACACGTGACTTGTAGAATATTCCAACTGTTTAATAGTTGTGAAGGTGTTAAATGGATTCAAAATAATATAAATCTAAATGATATAGTTATAGTGTGCTGGAATGGTGTACCCATGGTGATACTGGTACAGAACCTCCTCAGTACCAAATCTGGTCATGGTTGATGTAAATTCGAGCAAAAACGCAGCTCCGTTGGCCTGAAGGTGATCACAGTGCGATGGCTGTCGTATTTCGTACTGCAGAGCCCATCGTTAGAGCTCTTCCCTCAGGTCTCCAGCCACACCCAACTCTCAGATCAGAGGTCAAAGGTCACCACACAGGATAATTACACGTCTTTGTTCTTCTAAATCTGACACGAGTGGTTATTAGCATGGGCTGAGTTTTCTTAATGATGACAAAACTCATTGTCAAACTTAATGAACATGTGTCAAATGATCTCTAGGACAGTTGCAGAGTGAAGCGTCCTGTGCCTGTGCCTTTGATACATGAAGAGGTTTTTGACAGACCATCAGTAGATTTTCACTGATATTCTCTTTTATTCATTTCATTTTATTCGTTCTGTTAAAGCTCGGTTCGTTTTGTTTTTAAACTGTTGAGTTGTTTGGGTCTTGATTCTGTTGATCTCTTTTGTATATGGATTTGCACGTTAGTTTCGTGTACAGTAAAACTGTATTGCAGGAAGCAGGCGCATACTAATGCCTAAAAAGGCATGTGAGGTCTGCTCTCAATGCACCTGCAGACAAAACACTCAAAGTAGGTGGCACATGACAAAGCTTCAACACGGCCCAAGCTTTTGTACTTTGCGCCACTTGGTTGATTCAGCTCAACATAGGAACTTGTGCATGTTGCTTCTGACGTGCTGCGTAATACGCAGCGCCTCCCACGTCAGGGGTTGGGGGTTCGAGTCCCAGCTCTGACCTGTGTGCGCGACGTTTTCGTGTTCTCCCAGTGCTTCGGGGATTTCCTCCGGGTACTCCGGCTTCCTTCCCCGGTCCAAAGACGGTCGATTGGCATTTCCAAATTGTCCGTAGTGTACAACCCCAATTCCAAAAAAGTTGTGTGAAATGTACGTAAATGTTGATTAAAACGGAATGCAATGATTTGCAAAGCTCATAAACCCATGTGTTATTCACAACAGAATGTAGAGGAGCGTTGAGGAACATTATTCTGAAATTGTTCCACAAATTGTACACGCAGTTTTTCGCAGATTGGTGAACTTCTGCCCATCTTTACTTCCGAAAGACTTCACCTTTCTATGATACTCTTTTTATACCCAATCATCTTACTGCCCTGTTCCCAATGAATCTCCACCTGTTTCTATTTACCAACACTTACTTTTCCAGCCTTTTCTTGCCCCCGTCCCAAATCTTTGGAGACATGTTGCGGCCATTGAAAAAATGACTTTATATTTTTTCTTAAAATGGTACATTTTACTCGGTTTAAACATTCGACATGATTTCTATGTTCTACTGTGAATAACATATGGGTTTATGAGATTTTGAAATCATCGCATTCTATATTTATTAACATTTTACACAGCGTCCCAGTTTTCTTGGAATTTGGGGTTGTATGAATGGTCGTGTGAATGTGTGTGTGATTGTTCCCTGCCTTGTGCCCCGAGTCCCCTGGGATAGGCTCCCGTCTCCCTGTGAACCTGTGTCGGACAAACGCTACAGAAAATGTATGGATGGGAAATGAACGCTGCTCCGAGGTGGACTGAGTTAAACCGATTCGAACTGATTCATGAATAAAGGCAAGTGGTGACCAATAGTTAATATGTCAATTCAGGTTATAATAAGGAGCATTAATGACATCAGAGATATGTGTGCAGCACTTGTAAGAAAGCGGAATGAGCGACACTAGTCAACTTCCCAGAGGAGATCTGTTACCTTTCCCTCCCCCTCTCGCCACTTTCCTGGGTCAAACCATGTTTACACATTTGACACTGCAGGTGGCCTCTTTAAAAATACATGAACAATAAATATAATCCACCTCCTACTCCAACAACCCACCGCCACTCCCCCCTCAACACACACACACACACTCGTGGTGTCCACTCTCTCCAGGCCCCATCTGCCCGTGTTTGGTGAGTCCAGTTAAATGGAAGACAGGAAATAGGAATGAAAGGCGAAGCCCCCTGCTCTTCCAGGGTGACTAATATCCTTTGTGTCAACATGAAGGCTTCCTCGGTAGCGCAGGCCCTATCCGAGCTTTATCTTCCACACCGGGCCGACCCACGCAGCTCCATAATGAGGCCCATTTCAGCTCCTCATCCTCAGCCAAATGGCTGTCTGTGACGGCCAATAGCTTTTGTTTCCATGCTGTAGTCAGGGTCAGCATGGTAGGAGCATATATATAATATATATATATATATATATATATATATATATATATATAGGTGCTTTCATTCATGAACTTGATAATTGTCAGAATGTGAGAATTTAATCATCGGAAATAACTATATAAATCGGGTTTTTCACAGATTATGAATTTTCCATTTTCCATACTCACTGGGAATGTTTTAGGCCAGTTTTGACCAATCAGATATTTCATCGTTTTTATTCTTACAAAATACAGTATGCGAGACATGTTTACAAATCCATTTTGCGCGCGTTCTTTAACGCGAGTACTCGCCACGGCCTAAACTTTTAGCACCGGATCGTTCTTGTGACATTCATTAGGGTAAAAATGCGATATCTTTCGAGTTTGTTCAATGTGACATTACTGAGAAGTGCCAAAATGAGATGCAATTGCATCATTAAACAAATGACCTCTTGAGAAGACAGCAAAAACACTGGCACAAGGACGAGGCTCTGAACAGGACATCCATCAATCTTGCAGGATCAATTTTCCAAAGGTCTCCCGAGCAGGGATAAAGGCAAACTGAGGTTAATCTGCAGAAATTATGTTCTTATTAATAACCATTTTTCAGATATCTAATGCCTGTGGAAGAGTAACTCAAATGTTAATCAAAAGTGATAGCAGATTCCGCTATCTTTTTCTTCCACTCCCCCCCCCGAGTAAGAAAAGTCGGAGGCATTCTGCCGGCAAAGCAGAAAAAAAAAAAATCACATTTTCTCTTTTCATTTATTCTGTAATCATATTTCTCTGTTTGCTTCCACAATGCAATTTCCCCGACGATTGTTGTCCTACAAACCTGGTATACAAGCAAACCTTAAAAGTCGCTTTCGTTTTGTTAACGTCGGGTTAACAAAGCAACAGTGTTTCACGTCGCTGTGACACTTCAGCGTGCAATTACAGTTCATTTGTGCAGATGAAAACATCTGAAAGCATTTGTCTGCCGGACTCTGGCGTTATGAGAATATTCATGTCTTTGACTTTCCACACTCGGAAGATAATTATTGTTATTACCATCACGGTTGAAATCACTCCACAAGGACATGTCATGACAGTTAAAACCCACACACACACACACACACACACACACACACACACACTCTGTCTCTCTCTCTTTCTCTCCATAGCAGAAAATGTCTTATTAACACCTTTCGAAATGCTAATCAATGCCTTCTTGCCTCCGTGCCTTTACCGTCTACGACAGTGAGTTTTATGTATACAATTATCCATTCCTTCTCCTCTTGTCCTGTAAATGAATGCATTTATAGCTACTGTATCATGATCGATTTAGCCATATCACTGCGTCATTTCTGTATCATAAACAGGTCCACGCTGTCTAAACAGATGTCAGCGGGAACAATGGGGTTTAGTGTAAAAACACGGCCACCCTGACAGGATATATGATTAGCTCCTGGTGGCAGTGAAAGGGATGGCTTGACACGTGCACAAAAGACGGGCTCTCGGGCTTTCAGAGGCGGATAAGAGGCCGCGGCGTGGACATCGCATCGGATTGCTCACGCGAGCAGAGGTGTGAGAGCCCAGGGTGCCTATTTCTGAAAGAGCTAGGGGAAAATCAGTCCGCATCCATAAAACGGATGCTGCACGCACAGCGTATACAATTTTCTCTGTGGAAGGGTTAAGAGATACAAGAGGGCTGGGAATTCAGCGAGCACGAGCTCTTAAACAAACGCACAAGCACACTTTTTCTTCCTGCTACGGGGTTATATTTTAAATGCAGCCTCCATGAGTTATCTGAGGACAGCTCTGGGCTCGCAGCCGTATCAGAGAGGCCTTTGGATTAGACGCAGCCACATGATATGGCAATTAGTGTAATATATCTATAAGGCTTTATATTATCCGGCGCGTTTTCATTTTCTACACGCTCTCCGTAGACGCGAAGACGCACAGACACTTTGCATTAGAACCGATGGAGGCCTGATGTGACCCAAGAAGAGCCCTCTGTAAGTCTATGATGATCGAGCTTGTACAATATATTTTTTTTTTCTCTTGCTATCAATTTAACTGTAAAAAAAAACAACCAACCAAACAAACAAACAAACAAACAAACAAAACGTACTGAATGATTATTTGTCCAGAGTCAACAGCCTTAAAATAAATAAATAATAAAAGACAGGAAAATGTCATGTCCACCATTTTGGGTTGGAGGAGCGTAGGGGAGTGTGTAATAATAATACCAGCTGTGCAGTCACGAACTGTTTACAGCAGCAGCAATCGTGAAAACTCAGCTGGATGATGGATTTTTAGGAGATTCGGCAGTAATCCGCACTAAACAGTAAAAAAAAACAACAACAACAAAAAAACCCAACACATAATAGTACATTATTCTACAAATGGCAGACGTTTTGACTGTTGATCTCCTGCTCAAAGAGTTTGAACACGTCTAAGCATTGTAAAAAAAAAAAAAAACAGCCTTATTAATCGCTTTCTAATTAAAATGATTTCTAAAGTGTTAGATTTGACACATCATCGAAGGGCTATTTAATCTTTTTAAAGCGCAGTGTTTTTTTTGTTGTTTTTTTCAGTGAAACTGATGTTAACTATACGTTTGTCTAACGTTAGCTAAGTCAAGCATACACTGATTGAGTATATCATGTACTCAAAACCCGGACAGAAATTGAGAGCACCTCACGAGTATAGATAAGAGCATGTGATTGGGTGAAAGGGGCGGGTCTGATCTGCAATGGCAGAGCTCCTAGTGAAAATGCATGAAGATTGCCCGACCTGGTGAACTAGTATAATCAGAGTAAACGTCACTAGATATCCAGGCAGTTTGGTGGCTTGTAAAACATAACGTGACAACCATGGGAAAATTCATCACATCACATCACATTTTCTTTTAAACTCACAAACATAAAACCTCTGAATCGACTTTTATTCATTCATCCGTCTGCACTGACTACTTTATCTTGGTCAGGGTCGTCGTGGACCCTGAGACTATCAGTCTGAGAGACCGGTGGGCGTGAGGTGAAAATACACCCTGAATGGGATGTCATTCCATTTCAGGGCATCATGCCTACACACATTCATTCACACCAAAGAAACTGGAGAACCGGAAAGGAACCCATGCAGACACAACAACTTCCCGCTTCACTCTGGAGCTGCGAGGTGGCAACACTACCCGCTACACCACCATGAAATTTACCTTTTAATTTTTTATTTTCCGTTCTTTTATTTATTTATTTTTTTAACATTTAACGAAATGGGTAGTTTAGCAATAAACAAACACATGAATAAATAAACCAGTTGCAGTTGACTACAAGTTTAATGCTGCTTCGTGAACTTCATTACTTAACCAAACAGTGTTGATTCTGCTTTACACCAATTTTCTGTCAGTTCAATAATTCACAGCTAGATGAGTTTATGGCTCTGTCTGGGCAAGCTGCTCAATCTGAATGGCCAAATAACGAGATTTTAGAGACGGGCTTCTAAATTACCCTGGGATTTGTCACTGCCTGTTTGTCAGTTGGTTTGTGCTCCAGGTCATCGGTGGCATTTGCTTGTGTGTCCCCTAATTGCTGAGTTGCACACAGACAGATGAGTGTTGATGCCTGATGCGGTGGACGATGGAAGCACTAATAATGTGCTGTTATCGGTGCAGGAAAAGGGAGTGCTCGTGTTGAGCGCTGTGGAGTCACACTCTTTGGGTTTCCTCCTCTGTTCTGTTTTTAATGAAGCATGGAATGGAAATGTCGACCGTAAGCGTAGCAGCATACTGTGATGAGCACATGGTTAATGTTATGCTTTAGTGTTATAGGTAATGATGCCACGAGAAGCACACGTAACAAGGTTTCACGCGTTTGAAAGAACAAATATGCAAAGAGAGGAGATGTATTTATTCATTCACACAGTCAAATGCATTATTGTTTCTATAGTAACAGCGCAAAACTGTTAGTAACTGGGACTGGTATGGTGGATGCTAATCATCACTGATATGGTGAAGCGTTCTTATTTCAACACGGCACCTCTGGTATTTATGCACAAGAAGGTGTTCAGGAATGTATTGCTAGAGCTGCTAAAGTGGTGTTTTTATACAGACTTTGAAGTAAACGTCTCAAACGAGTCAAATATATTTCAGTCGAAAATGTCAGATTTTGATCAAAGGAGAGGGTTAGAACATCCGAAAAACTGAGTGACCAACTTACGATCCAGTGGGCGTTACAAACAAGTTAGCCCAAGCGAACAAACATAGCGGTGCATTTAATGTCGCGTAAACTGGACTGTTATGGCACATTTTTGCTTTTTCTAGTGTACGGTGATGGTTTTATGGATAAATATATTGATACGAACCTTGTTTCTATAAATAAATCCAACAGTGAGTCCGTGTGAAAACCGCCACCTCCACCTGAGGAGAATTCAAACAGTCCGAGATGAGTTGACCCAAGGAAGTGGGCTGGGGCGTCGGGGTGGGGGAGGAGGGGTGCACTGATTCAACTGTCAGTGAAAATGACCCACCACTAACCCAGCAGTTGGGTTACACAAAACTACCCCAAAAATTACCCAAGACTGAGACAATAACCCTATTAAACGAGCCTTTTGGGTAACAGAAAGAATAACCCGGGGTTTTTTAGAGTGCAGGGTCAGTACTTTGTAATGATCAGTAAGTATTCAGAACAGATGACTTTCTCAGTAACAATACATGTTTTTTTTTTCTTTTCCTTACATACCAACGTCTTTACTGATTATTATACCATGAATATTGTCCTCTAGTGTGTAGATGTATTAATACCTGAAGGAATTTAAACCATATCAGTTCTGCGTCTTTGCACTTTCTTCCATTTCAGCTGGTAAAATCTACATGGTTTTAAATGCGGTTTGTGGTTTATATTATTTGTTTAACAACTCACATTATATCAGTGTCGTACACAACCTCGAGCCTAATATCACAGTAAGAAATCGGAAAATGTGAGATGGAAGGAAACCTCGGTTGATCCATTTACCCTCACGGCAACAAAGCTACGGTTCAATTTTTTAACAATATTCCCTCTATCATTTCCCAACTAATGGAGCAGCAAATAGGATAACAAGGCCCTGTAGATTTGTAGGCCGTCACTGGAAATTAACACGTTTATGAGCTCTGTCTATATTAAACAAATCATTGACTTTATGTATGGGACTTATAACACCATATCCGGACGCTGACTCCTGATTGGATGTTTCGGCCGTTCAGTCTCCGCCCATCCTCCTATGATCGCATCTCTTTCGAAGAGACAAGGAAGAAGAGAGGTGCCTGGCAGACCACCATGGCGAGGAAATAAAACCACTGCTCGTCAAACGGCATAGCCCCCCTGGTTGGACTGTAACACATACACTTTAGTTATATATGAAAGCTTGGTGTGTGTGTGTGTGTGTGTGTGTGTGTGTGTGTGTGTTGGGGGGGGGGCTCTGCCATTTTTAGAGCCCCTTCCACTTCTTACTATTTGATCATGTTGCACTGCTTCACTTAGAGATGGCTCATACTCTGCTCACTTTCTCTCTCCATCCTGTCTGTGTTCTATTCTGAGCCCCCCTGCACAGGCAGACGCACACAGCTGGACGGTGCAGCAGACCTTGGCGTGCTGCTGGGAACGCTGCGTGTCTTTGGGTCTGAGACTAAGATAAGACGAGAAGCCCTTAATGTAATTTCAGCGGAGGAGGGCGATCTGCCCCATGCAGCTCCCATGCTGGGTCGGGGTTCCTTTAATGTAAGGCGGCCTCTAAAGTGCACTATCACATCAGACAGGTGGTGGGAGGGAGAGAGAGAGCGAAAGAGAGCCAGAGAGACAGAGAGAAAGTACAAGTAAATGAGTCACAATAGAGACTCCTACTTGGATATACTCATTAAATCTTTCTCTCTCCCACTCTGTTAAACATACTCGGTCCATTTCTCCTGACTTTTGCACTTCAAACCGAAATGTTCATATAAGCGTCCATCAGGCTTTTTTTTTTTTTTTTAAAAATATATATATATATATGCCAAATCACATCACATTGACTACACACTCGAAGAAGTCACTAGGACTCGTGGTCAGTTGGCCACGTTAACATTTACACCATCGTCGAATAGTGATATCAGTCTTCTGTACAGGGGAACATTTCATTTAACACATCTCACGACTCTATACGCTAATTTCACCGCTAAGCGACAGAAATGAATAGTAATGAATGACACATGCGTCTGACAGACAATAATAAGGAGGCATTTTTTCATTACCCAGCACTACTACATCACAGGGGCCATCTTTTCTCTGACTCCTCTAGGCCCCCGGAACTGCAGAGGAGTGCTGGGTTGAGATAATATCTCCGTTATTAAAGACGCCAGCCACTTCTAAACAACGATATGCTCAATCCCTGCTCAATCCCTTCACGATCAGGACGTTTCAGGAGGTCAAACGGATTGTTGACACGTGCGACTCTTTTGAAGGCTGGGAATTTCTGATGGCTTGCTTTCGCTTTTAGTCGCGTTAAGTGAACGTGGGTACGGAAATTCACCCGTGGGTGTTGGGGAATACCAGAAGGATAATATGTTTGACGACTTTAAAAGGGTCGTCAGGTGTGATTTGAGATTTTCCAGCCTCACTGCTACATATTGAACTCACTAGACACGACGGAAAAAAACGTAACTTTTCTAAATAAATAAATAAATACATACATACATACATAAGCTCACATTCTAATTACAAGCCCAATAGCATAAAAACAGACCAATTTGGTGAAAAGTCTCCCAATCGGCAAACGCCAAGATAAGGACACACATCACTCCAATGGAAAAGAATATAAAACAAATGATTATACATAATAAAACGTTAACTACATGTCAGCGGTGCGAGTTTTATTACGTGGAATCCCTATGATAGATCTAATGAGCTGTTAGCACATGAATAGTGACGTGAGAAGAGACTATTTGCATATGAATGAGTCCCTGTAGCTACTGTACCTCAACTTTAAAGCTCCAGAGGCCTTGCCTTTGCTTGTAATGGAGCCATCTTAACGTGTGTGTGTGTGTGTGTGTGTGTGTGTTATCTGATAGAGTCCAGAGAGAATGTAAAAATGCTCTAAATCAAATGAGAGAGAGAGAGAGAGAGCGAGAGAGAGAGAGAGAGACAGAGAGAGAGAGAGAATATGTCTGTTTAAACCTGGGTAAAAGGAGCGGTCGCATCAAAAGCACTCCTCAGCACTCAGCACTCTGCCAGCCCTCACCAGTCCATTTCGAAACAATGTTTAAGAGACTGAGGGCTGAAATTTGATTTTGAATGGAGAGGGACTTGGACTGCGGACGGCCTTTTTCCTCCTCGTGCTCCAGCTGAGGGCATTAACGACACAACTGTTAGAGGAGTCC
Source organism: Ictalurus furcatus (assembly GCF_023375685.1). Lineage (NCBI taxonomy): Eukaryota > Metazoa > Chordata > Actinopteri > Siluriformes > Ictaluridae > Ictalurus > Ictalurus furcatus. The sequence continues at coordinate 6,724,904 of NC_071261.1, read as the reverse complement.
TAACGGTTAGAGGCCTGTGTGGATCTACAGCGTTTAACCATCGTCGCCATGCCCAAAAAAATCCCTCCCAGCAGCAACATTTCACTTTGGACCTGCGTAAAGAGGTTTACAGAAGGCTTGGTGCATAATTAGGTTAGTTTGAATGTGACTAAACTGCAGTGCAGTTCATACTATTTCCAGCAGGTGGATGAGATTGATGATGGGAGTTCATCTTGGGAAACTCACCCAGTACACACACACTACTGTACTGAACAGTATATCAAAATTTAAAACAGCTCCAAAGATGGGTGAATTTTTCTTTGGTACTCTTCGAATTTCAGTCATGGACCAAGTGTCATTACTGTGCGAGGCCACTCAGGCTCAAACCTTTCTCTAGTTGGTTTAACCATTTGGCCATCGTGTAGGACTACTAGAAAAAACGAAAAAAGAAAAAAAAAAATTATTGATGACATGAATAGATTTGGGCAGTGATACTCTACAGGATGTATAAATGTACATATTAGATGTCTTTCACAGCATATCTATGTGACAGAATTCCCTAATCTGATCTCAGCAATAGGACGCATATATTCAGATATGAATAAACAAAAACAAAACAAACAACAAAACTACAACAATGAGTGCTCATTTAGGTCTTAGAGTGTACATTTCTATCCAGTTTTGTATATGATGATTCACTGAAATTAGTGCTTTTACCCTGCAAGTGGTCACATAAACATAAACATAAACAACAACAACAACAACAACAACGACGACGTTAGGTTGTGTTATGTTATTTACAAGACAGAAAGCACAGTGTCCACTGTGTGGATGTGTCGATGCTCGGCCCACGCGCTGCACTAGCGCACACTAGCTTTTTGAAGCACACTTACCCGGTTCCTCCTGCACTGCGCGCGCCATTGCGCACTTTCATTTCTTCCCGAGACTTTATTTCACACATAGTGTCTTCAGCGTCGAGGTTTCACAGAGAACCTAATTCGCAACCCAAACGGCCCCGAAATCCCCTCGGGGAACACGGTGAAGGAAGGGAAGGGGGGTCGGTCGGTGTGATGGGGGGAGTGTTGAGAGGAGAGGAGAGGAGAAGCAGGTCAGTCAGTGAGCGGATCGGGCGCTGAGCGGCAGCACTGCACCTCCAACACAGCGCGCCAGGACCGTTACCACATCCACCTCTCTCTCTCTCTCTCTCTCTCTCTCTCCTATTCTCTCTCTCTCTATCTCTATCTCTTTCTGTGTGTGTGTGTGTGTGTGTGTGTGTGTGTGTGTGTAAGTGTGTCCGTGCACAGTTTACCCCCTCATCGATACGTGCAACTGATACTACCGGGGAAATCTCGACCTCACACGGCGATCGTCTCGGCTGTGTGTGCGCGCCGCAAACTTTTTTCCTCGCATGCTCCTCGGCTCGCTCTGCGCCTGGCACGGACCACGCAAAAAAAAAAGTTTCTCTTGTGCGGGATAAAAGGACGCCCAGGATCTGCCAAGGAATTACTTTATACACCGTAAGTGCTCTTAAATGTATTGACAGAGATGTTTTGCCGTCGGCTCGGGTTGTTTTGGTGATCTTGCAGTGTGTGTGAATGTGTGTGTGTGTGTGTGTGTGTGTGTGGCGAAGTGTCGCGTGTCTGTGGGGAGTTGAACGCGAGTGAGATTAGTGAGTTTAACGTGCACGCAGCATTAAAAGAAGTCCGAGTACAGTTCGGTTCGAGTATTAATAGCTTTCTAATAAACATCTGTATTCTATACTTCACATCTGTCACGTGCTCGTTATGTCTTTAAAAAGAAATCGGGCATGCTTTTACTGTGCGCAAAGATTAGACTTGATTATATCCTTGATCACATTTTAATCAGTGGATTGGATTAAGGACCAGTCCATGTGTTTTTTTTGTTTTGTTTTGTTTGTTTTGTTTTTTTTGTGACAGTTAAACACTAATATATTATATAAACAAACAACCAAACAAACAAACAAGCAAACAAAACACACTGCGGAGTTAATGGAGTGAGTTTAAATCTACTCTGAATGTGTTTTTTTCCCCTCTGAAGAACAAATATGATTAATAAAAAATGCGCTTCCAGTAAACACCTGCACGGCCTCTTCTGCGGATCCGTCCTCAGCATATAAGAACTTTATTCATCTAGGCTCTATGAAGCATTTCCTGCTCCCCAGTGGATCAAGCAGAGTTCAGACAAACACACTGTAGTCAAGAGAGCCATTTATCTCACCGTGTTATTTAAAAATTCTCAAAGGGAACTCTTTTTGTCCACTGAAACGCGGACAAGTAATAAGTCATAAGCGCTGGAGGACGCGTCAAGTTGTTTATTTGTGTTTTTTTGCGGCACTGTTTTAATTTTTGCATTTATTATTTATTTATTACTATTATTATAATTTTTTTTTAATAAAACACGTGTTTGCGACCACGCGCACAACACATCAGTGTGCTCAGTCGTAATGTTCAGCAGTCCTAATCTCTATAATTATCCAGAAGCAAAAAGCGCTGTGCCATTTTGATGAGAGATAGCGGACGCTCGGAGATGTGATGTTTATTTATTTATTTATTTATTTACTTACTTGCTTACTTCTCAGGAAATCAAAGTCGCACAACAAAACCAATGTTGCGCACAATTAAATAACTACTCTTTTTTTTGGTTGTTGTTGTTGTTGTTTTTTTTTTTTTTACTCCAAGTCTTTGCGACACAGCACGCGCGCGCTCGCACACACACACACACACACACACACACACACGCGCGCGCGCGCGCGCGCGCGTACACACGCATATACACGCACTGACTTAACTTTCTTAACTTCACCCTGTAACGGATTCGTGAGTTTGGCTGCGCGCTTGATTAAGTACAGTAAGTTTTCCTGGAAAACCAAGTGAAGTGCTAACCTACACGAGGAAACACCTGTTTAAATAAACAGGATAATTACTCACATTTATATCCTGCGCACCAAAAAACAAAACAAAAAAAAAAACAAAAACAAACAAACAACTAAATACGCGCTTTAACAGCGACGATTAGTTTCTCACAGTAGCTCCACCTACATCCATTTAAATCTCCTAATCAAAGTTCTAAAATTTACACCAAATAAAATTCCTCAGCGTGGGTATGTAGTTTTAAAAGGCCTGTAGAGCAACGGAGATCGCTTTAAATAGTTCAGCTGTATCGGTTTATTACTGTGACTATTTTTAAATGATTGTTAGTGTAAAATACAACAACAACAACAACAAAAGAAAGAAAGAAAAGACACAGATTTGTTTTAAAGTTTTTAAAGAATTTCAACTACAGTACAATTTCCCCCCATTTTTTTTATAAAGTAGCCTGCACAGGCTATTTTCCCCTCTCCTAGACAAGTGCATATTAATGACATTTATTAATGATCTCTCAACACACACACACACACACACACACACACACACACACACAAAGATTACACTTCATAATAGATTCTATTTATTTATTTATTCATTTATTTTTAAAGGAGAAAGAATTCAATCAAAAACACCAGCAGCAACAACGAGAAGGACCGTGCGTTTCATCATCCGGGAGATAAATAAAAATAAAAAATAAAAAACTTTTACAGTGTGCTATTATTCCTACAATATAGGCTATTCAATGGCTCTCATGTGTTATGAATATATCCTATGATAACTGGATTATTACTAAATACCTGTGTTCTAATAACGCCTACAAAACGAAACGCGCATATATTAGCACTTTATTTATTATTTATGTTTTTTTTTTTTTATCATCCTTGTCATTATCTTTCCTGTTTACTTATCCTGCGGGATTGAATCATGCTCGCAACAAAGAAGAAGCCAAATACTACTACTACTACTAATACTAATAATAAAAATAAATAAATAAATAGATAAATAGATAAATAAATAAATAAATAAATAACTCAAATTCTCTCCTCTTCTTGTAATTTCTGTTTGTGGTGCGCTTCATAAATCTTAATGATCCGAGTGGAAATGTTTATAGACCGTACCCGAATAACGCCGCTTTAATATTCCCCGCTATCCTGCGCGTCCTCGTTGGCTGTTTAATCTCAGATAAATTGAATAATGAAATTATGACACTCCAAGATGAATGTGTTTATTGACACTTGCCGCACTGGTCAGAGCTGAATTATGGGATAAATATTGGAAGATAAACTTTGCCTTGGAGAATAGCATACTGCACAATCAATTATTTATGTATGTTTTTTTTAATTATTTAATTTAATTTAATTTTATTATTATTATTATTTGTATGCGTAAAGTGTGCGCATTATTAATTGCAATTCAATTCGCACATGCGCAATTGTGTAGTTACAAGTATGACTGAAAGAGAATTGAAATGTATTGTTTTTAAAAAAAAAAAAAAGATATTGGTCACACACACACACACACACACACACACACACACACACACACACACTGTACAACCGTGCTTTTTTCTTTTCTTTATGCTTCTCCATTTTTTTTTAACCCAAAGCCTTTAATAGTGTGCGCGCATTTTTATGATATATATATATATACTCTCCTAATTTTTTTGACCCTTTGCTGTTATATATCTTTATGCATCGACAGGATAGACTGTATAGTCACAGGACGGGAGGGAAAACAAAAAGAATAGTGAAAAGTTAACTGGTTTCTTTTATGCACGTTAGGATTTTTGAGCCGCGCTTCTTTCTTTCTTTCTTTCTTTCTTTCTTTACTTTCTTTCTTTCTTTTTTTTTTTTTTTTGCATTGATCCGAAGTAAAATAAATGCAGATTCCAGTGTCCTGATCGATGCGGCAAGAGTTTATTTTAATCTGGATTTGTGTGTGTGTGTGTGTGTGTGTGTGTGTGTGTGTGTGGTTTTTTTTTTTTTTGGGGTGGGGGGGGTTTAAAGGGCGTAATGAGGAGCATCCATTGCTGCTCACATAGGATGAAAAAGAGAAAACAATAAAGAAGAAGCCACAGTCGCTGAGCAGTGTGTGGATATTTATTTGTTTTTGTTTGTTTGTTTGTTTGTTTTTGCGCGAATATTTTATAGACTTGGTACAAGGAGTGACAAAGACAAATCCATCCGTAGCGGAAAGTAAATTAAGCGCAGATTACTCAGATGTACCAGCTTCATTAGTTCTCATCGACAAGCGCGGCTTCTTTTTTCTCTCATATATTAAAAGCAGACAACAGCGGACTGACTCTCACACAGCCGCGCGTGCTTTGCGTGTTTTCATGCGGTAATAACCGCACAGTATAAGCGAAGGTCATTTGCCTACAGATGGTGGCATGATGGCAATTCATTTCCTGCAAATCATTGCAATTTGCACAAATACATACTACACAAACAGCCTCAGGAGAGTTGCACAAATGAACTGGGGGAGGGAGGGAGGGAGGGAGGGGGGTTATATGGGGGTAAAATAAAAATAAAGTGACCAAGTGCAGTTAGACTTTAGTGCCAAAGTGTTTAATAAACGAATAAAACTCTCCCAGGCTCCGTCCTGATCCACATCCGCATTATAAGCTACCACTAAATAGTTGGACAAAATTGCACACAAATGATTACGACAGAAAAACCAACACGATATCCCCCAAAAAGGTCAAATTCTATTAGTACTCTTGTGTTCTCATGGGTCTGCGCTGGTACTGAATACTGTTTAGTTAAGGTTAATGTGCGGTTTGGGACACAGCCTATACCTCGCCCTAATTTGTCTCGTATTATTTTGGAGCTCACAGACACGCCTGATCCGTGTAGCTTTTCATTTCTTTGCCAAGCGGAACATTTCAGATTTTATGGTGCTGAAGAGCACTTTGTTTGGTTACAACAGGCGCCTGGGACCGCACTCATTCTCATGCTTTAGTCCTGGGAAATATTTTCCTTAGTTGTTGTTTATTTTATTTATTTTATTATTACGCGATTTATGGTCACGTTTTGACATGATTTAATACAATGCAACATTTTCTTTGATATGTATGTGCATCATTTTATCATCATCATCATCATCATCATCATCATTATTATCATTATTATTATTATTATTATTATTATTATTATTATTTAGCCTATTTATTAATCAGATAAATTCGTTTTCTAGAAACGCAGAAATAACGCCTTAACGTCTAAAATGTGAAACGCAATTATCCCCCCCCCCCCACCCACCCCAACTAAATGCCTGAATTAATAATTCCTTTTCTTAATTCATAACACCATTCCAATTTTACAGGCAACAAAATCATGCGTAAAACACCTTAGTGCAAATGTAAACGCATGGATTTATATCAATAAACATTTCCTGTCTTCTTCTTCTTCCTCCTCTTCTTCTTCTTCTTCTTCTTCTTATTATTATTAGTAGTAATAGTATCATCATCATCAGTAACTGAATACTGGGAAATATTTCTGCTCAGAAATGTTTCAGTGAAATCAACAACAACAACAACAACAACAAAAATCATCTGTTGTACAACATCCTTGTGTGAATTCATTTTCACATCCAAGGACAAGTATGTACAGCTATACATCTTTCCTAAAACGCCGAATCCCGACACTTTATTGTCACATATTGGATTCAGTCAGGCAGTCAGATCAGGAGCACGTCAGGATTTATTTATTTATTTATTTATTTATTTTGGAGCGAGTAAGTGTTTTGCTTCTCCCCCCCCCTTCTGTCTTCTCTTCTAGTCTCCCAGTGATGTGAATGTGAGTTTCAGTGCTGGAGAATAAGTTAAGTTAATTTTGCTCGCTCTCTCCCCTAAGGCATTAGCAGTGCATTTGGCCGAGATCGATCAGAGGCAGATATCTATCAACTTCTTGTTGCTGCTTATGACCCTCAGAGAGAGCCTGGGACCGGCCTGTCTCGCCCATAGACGCGTTTGCAAATGTCATTTACTCTCCTCCTTACAGTATATCGTTATAGGTCTGCTTATAGACACATCTGATATTTACCTGCATCTTAGAGCATCTTATATGAGTGCATATAGCATATAGAGGTCGATTAAGTTCATGGTTAGGAGATGGATTGTTCTGGTTGCAATGGTGAGAAGAACTAACACTGCAGTGTTGGGAAGATGAAGCAGTTTGCTGAATCACCAGATCTCTGATTCGGCAAATAATTCATCATTAACAGCGGTTGAATGTATATGTTGATAGGAAGTGACTGGCTTTCTCATTATGGAGGAGGTTTGAGTAGAGAGCTCAGGTTAAATCAGTGTAAAATCTCTCTCTCTCTCTCTCTCTCTCTCTCTCTCTCTCTCTCTCTCTCTCTCTCTCTGTATCTGTGTCTGTGTGTAACACATTGAGGCAGCACTGGCCAGTGGTAGGAGTGGGGTGGGGTGGGGTGGGGTGACTTCTTTGTAGTCCAGTGCTGGCTCAGAGCACAGAGGAGCCAGACACCTTGCAAATAATCTGGGCTTAGTGAGGAATTAGCCGGCTCAGGTGGGTGGGATGAGACAAACAGTCCGCCGGCCGCTAAAACGAATAGCCGAGGCAGGACGGGAAACTTTGAAAATCTTGTTCACGGTGATTCATCAGTGTTGCCCAGCGAGCCAAGCGCAAAGCTTTATTCGAGAAAGAAGCAAATCCAAAAAGCAAATCCAAACTCAGCTCGAGCCTCATGTCATTTCCGCTTTTATGTAAAATGTGCAAATAATAATAATAATAATAATAATAATAATAATAATAATAATAAAAACTTCGGCGACGGACCCCACTTGTGCTTATGCACATGGCGTGATCCAATAAAGGAGTGATTGATTACTGCTATTTATCGCCAGCTTTTATTGTGTGTCATACACTGGGGGGAATTTATTTGTTGATAGTGAAGTGGAGTGGTGAGGCGCAGCTTGCACGAGCGGTATTGATCTAGTTTGCTGGATGTCCAAGTGTCATTATCTTTCGCCCGCGCGCTCGCTCAGACATTAAATCTCACTTTCATGTCTGCCGAATGCAGGTGGCGTTCTGCTTCTTTTTATTTCTCATTCTGCAGCTGAGACGCATTATCGAATTGTCCCGCTTTAGATTTCATACTGGAGGCTGATTCCAATTCGGCAGGATGCACGAGCGGCGTGTTTCTGACTGGCAGCGCGAGCTGTGTTTTCAATAGTATCGACTGCGTTCTGTCCTTCGACCTAGAGCTCCTCTCTCTCTCTCTCTCTCTCTCTCTCTCTCTCTCTCTCTCTCTCTCTCTCTCTCTCTCTCAACACCAAGTGCCTGTTACTCATGATGCACCGGGTGTTTTCCCGCATGCATCTCTCACTGCAAATATTTGAAGCTGACAGAATTGAAGCCAGCATGCTGGAACAGGCGACCTCCATTTCAAGTGTGTTTCTGTCTCGGTTTAAGTAGCAGCTCGAGTGCGGGTTGTGGATTAAAAAACCTCCCCGGTTTACTCACCGAGGTGATTAAATACACCACGATGTTCCGGAGAGCCGTTACACAAGTCTCGAGTTTTCAAGAGCAAAAGTAGTTTGCTTAAAATGCGCTCGAGCGCTAGTATCGTTTCCTGCAAACCTTGCTCGAGAGCTCTGCGTTTCAGGGGTCAGAAGAATTCTCTACTTTTTTTTTTTTTTTTTTTTTTAGAGCGATATGGTAATGCTCACATTGTGAGAACAATTTGGAGAACGTTTCTGATATGCTTCCTGCTGAAAAACAAACAAACAAACAAACAAACAAACAATAGAAACCCTCATAGAATTTGTAACGGTTTTAACAGTGAATTGTATTGGTTTTAATGGAAACTGTAATGGTCCCTGTGGTGTCCACTTGTAGGCCTAATTTTTTAAAAATTTTTGTTGTTGCCTTCTATTGGTGGTATGTTATGTCTAGTGGATACCGTTATGGACCAGTAATGGTTTTAATGCTTGGCTGATGGTCTGTGATGGAATTTGTAGTGGAAACCATTAGAATTTCTGTGATGGTCTGTATTGTTTTGGGTTGTTTTTTTTTTTTTTAGCCAGGCTTAAAAGTCAGTTTGAAAAATAGATACTGTTTGTGGGTAATAGAGCATGCTTAGATCAGTGCTGTTGCTAAACATTGTCCAGTAATTGGCGTGAAATCTTTTAGTCATGCACATGCTTCAGCCCTTCAGCCCAGTTGCCTGTTTTGTCTTTTTCTCATCTCCTTGGAGACTGGGAAACAGTGAGTGTGTATGTGTTTCAGAGGGAGACTGACTGTGTGTGTGTGTGTGTGTGTGTGTGTGTGTTTTGGTGGGTACTGAATGACAGTGTCTGCCCTGTCCTGTAATAAAATGTAAGAGTGGCGCTTTCACGCTTGACAACAATCACTAAACACACTGACAGACAGGCAGCCATGGTCTGAATGACATTCCTCAACTAAACCCCACATTTTTAAGTCTGGATCCCGGCATGGCGTCAAAGGTGCCGAGCGTTTGTTTTCTCGACAAAATTGAATCCATCTCCTCTGCTCTCCAGAGCACACGGAGGAAATCTATTCTTGACGTCTTCCTACTTATCTTTATTGTTTCTCTGCGCCGCTTTTGTCTTCTGAGTGGAAAATATATTATATACATACATACATATATATATATATATATATCTCTAACCGGGGGCTGACACTGCAGTGTCGTTTTTAAAACAGAAACCCAGGATTGAGAGTTTTACACAGTTTATTTTCACAGCTTTGAACCGTTTCGCTTCCACTGTGAAACACACACATGTTGTGTCAGTGTTTGGAAAATGCAGGACTGGACTGGTTCTAATTCATTATGAATGGAAATGGAAGTCAAATAATTGAAATGGTGTTGGTGTTGGTGTTGGTGTTGGGATCTGAAGTAATATGTTTGTAAAGAATGAGAAAGAAGGGGAGAGGGTCATGAAAAGCTGTCCAAGTCTCTCTCTCTCTCTCTCTCTCTCACTCTTACACACACACACACACACACACTGTCTGGCGTGTCAGTGTGTGTCAGGCTAACTCACCACTCCCTCTGGTTGTTCTGGGACATTGGGCTTCTCTGTTTGTGTGTGTGTGTGTGTGTGTGTGTGTGTGGCCAGGGTACCAGGCAGTCAGACCAGCCGCAGCTCTGCAGAAAATGATTAGCACATCTGTACAACACTTAGCCTACTTATATCTCCTCTCTCTCTCTCTCTCTCTCTCCTGCCATTGGGGGATATCGCATGTCCGTTTATTGGATTGTCAGTTTCACACTGCCTGGCTGCACTGATGGTAATGATAATAAAATTGAAATATCCAGGTACTTACCACTGTATTACCTTGCTATCAACACCCAGACACACTCATTTTTATTTATTTATTTATTTATTTATTTATTTAGCGCTCTTTCCGACAGGAGAGATTCGATACAGTGACAAACACGTGGAAAAGGCAGCGCGCGTGAGGAACTAGGGGGTTTGATACCGGTGCATTTTCGAGGTGCAGGGGGAAAAGAAAGCGGGTAATGGGATTCTTGGGCGCCTAGCCAAGGCTGAGCGGTGTAGTATAACCCATTTTCCACAGACTGGAAAAGGAGCACATTCCCTTGCCATGTATGTGATAATGTAAAGCTCTTTACAGGACCACAGTGTGTGTGTGTGTGTGTGTGTGTGTGTGTGTGTGTGTGTGGATTTGCAGATGTTCAGATCAGGTTATAAAATTGATTCGAACGAGTGTTCTGGACAGCTGATACGCGTAAAAACGCCTGGGTGAATTCCCCAGCAGCGGCCTGATTTTCGTTGCGGCGTTTGAAATAGCAGCGCGGTGACACAAGAATAAAGGCACGCGCACGTGAATTACTACACGACGTGGAACACGTTTTCCAGATGGACCGCGTCTCGGATCAAGCGCTGCTTTTTCTGCCTCGGGTTCGCCGAGCCTTCACGCGGTTTCCGCAAAAACCGCGCCATGAACTGCGCATCCGCAAAACATCTCGTACCGTCGCCGTAGTGCCGAAGCTCACCTTTTAGTAATTAATGTATAGTGCGGTCTTAGTATTCAGCCTTTAGAAGAATCAATTGACGGTAGTCAAGCAGTGCATCGAGTTCGGATAATTACAATCAATTCTGTGTAATTCGATTCCCTGGTTTCCTTGTGATATTAGATCACCTTCAAGTCACCGCACGGGGATTCGGAATAGCATATACACGCATGTACACATGGGCGGGATTTCTTAAAAAGAAAAATAAGTAAAGAAAGAAATAAAAAGTTCTCGTGACTCATTAAATCCACTCACACTTCAGCCAGTCGGCTCATCTAATCCTCACGGGGCTCTCGGGCCGTTAGACGGCAGCAAGGGTCAAGGGGTGAAGTGCGACTAATTTATTCATTCAGTCAGATTTCCTGTGCAGATGGCAGGCAGATATGCTATCACTATGAGAATCCCATTGGTGGGGAGAGGCCTGCTTCTCTTATCTGATCTGAGCGCCGGAGGACTTATCAGCCTCAGACACTGCTCCGCTCCACCGCCGCTGAGATGGAGGAATAAGAGGCTTATATGTGATTCCGGAGGAAAAAGTTTTCGGGGGTAAAAAGTTGTTGTTGTTGTTTTTTTTTCCAAGAGAGAGAGATGTCTATGAAGGTTGTCAGTCAGTCAGGGCATCTGTGTGGAATGTCAGTAGTAGGTCAAAGCCAAAGGACTTGCAGCATGTTATGACACTCATCCTTGAATCTGAAGAGTCTTCACATCCAGATGCCTTTAAAATTGTGAGAGTTTGTTCTTACCAGTGTGTTGTTCTCTTTCACAGGACGAGCCCAATCGAGCTTGAATTGCCGGCAAGAGGCACCCATTCTAAGTATAAAGGACGGACCCAATCGGCACCATACTCCCCATACCGTTCCCCCCCGCTCTTTTCTCTCCACCCCTTCCCCCTGCCCCACTGAGCTCTCCGCTCACCCCTCCTCCTCCTCAACCGACACCCCCGACCAAGATGGACCTTCACCACCGAGCCGCCTTCAAGATGGAGAGCTCCTCGTACCTCCCTGGCCCATTGGCGTCACCAGCTCTGATGGTGCTGGCGTCGACGGCCGATGCCAGCCGTGATGCCTCGGCACCGTGCCAGCAGCCACGGCCGTTTGGCGCACCCGTCTCCGTCTCCGACAAGGACGTGCACCTACCGTTCGCCAACGGCTCCTACGCCTTCGCTTCCGTCTACCACCGGCAACCTGGTTTCGGTGGCCGTGACTTTGCGCCATCTCTCCTGCACCTGCACCACCAGTTTGCGCCACCTGGTCTGGACTGTCCACCATCCATTGGTGTGCTCAACCACGGTGCTGTCGGAGCTTTCCGGCCTTTCGCGTCGCCACCAGAAGAGCGCGATTCGGCCTCAGGTGCCTACCAATCAGCTTTCACTCCAGCAAAGCGCCTCAAGGGCTGCCTGGAGGCAGAAGCCTCTCCGCACCTGCGCTACTCAGATGCCGAGGGTAAAGAGTACGACTACGGTGGTGCCCACGTGCCCTCAGGCTCGCCCGGTGCCCTCAAGGCCGTAGAGGATGCCGGAAAGAAAATCTTCGCCGTCTCTGGCCTGCTGTCCGACCGTGAGGCCTCGTCCAGCCCAGAGGACCGCATTGAACGCTGTGAGTAGATGTTTCCCTATAACCCCCCCCCCACCACCACACACACACACACACACACACACACACACACATTTGAGACTCTAAAAACGCATTTTTACTCTGTTAATAGATGTGTTACATAATTTCCAGGGAGGGATTTTTTAGAGTTGAATATATGCATGTTCTAAATTGCGATTTATATTTAAAAAAAAATATATATATATATATATTTCGCAGCATTGGAAGTTATCAAACTCGCGGGAAATTAAAAAACGCACAATTCTGTGTGGTAGTAACTTGTTCCCCGATTACAAAGGAAATTAGTCTGCATGTAAAAATGAATTACATTCATATCATAAGCCACACTGTAAGCTACAAAAATAATAATAATAATAATAATAATAATAATAATAATAATAATAATAACCATAAAGGAAATACAGTATTACAACACAGTGGCAATAAAAGACAATCACACATTTACATTTATACCCACAGATGTCGCACAAATCCAGCCACTCGGTGAATTTACCGTTCTTTTTCAAACGGAAGAGCGATATTGTTCGTTAAGCCAAACCTGGGTTGATTTTGGTGCAGAAGTCTGAGACGGTGCTTTTAATCAGGTGTGAGAACCTCAGTTTGTTCGTACGACACATTAGAGCAGGACGGTGTTGAGACCGTGTCCGTGTCACAGCCAGAGTGGTGCTGATGTTTGGACAGAGAGCTCCGGTGCTCCTCCAGCTCAGATCAATTCCACAGATACAACTCATAAATGAAATGAAGGGGATTCATGTGTGTGTGTGTGTGTGTGTGTGTAAAAGAGAGGATGAGAGAGATGAGAAATGAAATATGAAACAGGAGCTCCGTGTGTGTGTGTGTGTGTGTGTGTGTGTGTGTGTGTGTGTACACTTCAATCCATAAGGGATCTACAGGAAGGGAGTTCAGTGGTATTATCGAAGGCAATCCATCTTTACTTCTCTTACTCAAATACATTAGGAATTACAGTAAAAACACACTTGCAAAGGTGTGCACAAACACACACACACACTCACTCACACACACAATTCTATCATTGGGGACCAGGTCAGAACTGTCATAGATTCCTATAATTATGGACACACACACACACTTTCCTCAGTAGTTACCCCACACCCATGTTCAGCTCACCTGCTAGCAGAGAGAACGTCAGTGTGTATTTAAGCGCATGTGTGTGTGTGTGCGTGTGTGTGTGTGTGTGTCATCATGCCATCGTGACTCATTGTGGTCTTTTTTCTCTCTCCATTTTTGTCCATTTCTTGGTTTGAGCCTTTTTTTTCTTCCTTCTATTTCCTCTTTCTCTCACGCTACATTTCTCCGTCACGACGGTCCTGAAATCCTTCTGATTTCAAGCGTTTTACTTTAGTGTGTGTTTATACGTGTGTCCTCTGCGACAGGCTGGCAGGTCAGGGGAGGCAACAGAGAAAAAGAGAGAGAGCGAGAGAGCGAGAGAGGGAGGGTAAAGAGAAGGCTAGAAGGAGAAAGGGAGAGATGGAAACACCCTTGATCGAACAGATGAGAGACAGAGGCAGCGAGCTGAGACTGATCGGATAAAGAGGCTGGCATGCAGGCAGGCAGGGTTGTGAATGACACCCGACGACCGAAGTAGACAGGAAGGAGAAAGCGAGAGAAGAGAAACAGACAAAAGGAAGCGTCTCATCTAGGATTTCTCCTCCGAGAAGGTCTCGTTTGATTTGAAGCCGTGTTCTAACCGGTGTAGTCTCTGTACAGAATGCTTTTTCCTTTTCTTTTCTTTTTTTTTTTCTCTTCCCCCGGACATGTCCGTTTGGGTGGTGGGATTATAACGCCTCAGCCTGGGCTCAGATTAACTGTGAGATAGCTGCTAATTCCGGCCGGTATTAATCTGATGCTCAGAGTATGCGATAAGGGGCAACACGAGAGGGGATTAAGGAGGGAGCAGAAGCGGCTCACGGCCCTTCTCTCCGGTTTGGGAATATACGGCCGAGACGAAAATGAGTGCGAGACTAAAACTAGCGCTCTTGACTTTCTCTCTCTCTCTCATACACACACACACACTCTTTTTTTGGAGCTGTAGCTAATTAGATTAAACCTCAGGCCCACCAAAGGCCCTAATGCAATTGAGTTTGTAGAACCCGGAGTAGAGGAAACTTAAATTGGGTTCCCCTTGACTGGGTAACTTGCTGCTGCTTGTCACATTGTGAGTGGTATCCTCTCACATGGTGTGTGTGTGTGTGTGAGAGAGAGAGAGACAGAGAGAGAGAGAGAGACTGAATCTCCAAATCTTTCCAGCAGAGAGCACAATGAATAAGCCTCTCTACTGTGAACCAGGAAACCTTGCTATAAAACCCCATCATGGCAACACAGCAGCTGATAAAGACTAACGTGACAGGCTTATCTTCGCTTTTCGATTGAGCACTGATATTTACTTCAAAAATGAACATTTTCATAACTTCTCTCTTTTCTTTTTTTTTTTTTTTTTTGGTCGGAATATGGGAATCCTATTCTAAAAGCTGTGTTCCCCAAATGACAGACTACTACACACTGTGCACTTCCACTATGCACTACGTGCTCTAGGACCTAGTGTGTGAATAGATCCGAGATGGCACGGAATGCACGTGATGTGATGCGGCCGACTTGAGCAGAGTCGACGGAAACCGATTTCACCATATCAAGGTACCATGAACAGTAAAACGGAGAAATTCATTTACCGAAGTTTTCACACTTCCCTCAAAAAAAAAAAAAAAAAAAAAAAATCCGAGCAAATTTGAGCCAGCGTCAGCGTCCTGTAGCTCCGCCTCTCCTAGCGTCCAACGTCCCACACTTCCGGTGCGTTCAATGCGATCGTATTTACGAGTGGAACGCACACGGACGCCGCCGCGAAGTCGTATTTACGAGTTGGGACACTCGGGATTTTCTTCGTGTGTCATTAAGAAAATCAACTTTGTCGAAATTTTACGTTTGCGTCATTTACGTTTCCTCAGAAGCTGATTTCGGTTACGACGCGTTCGTTGTACGAGGCGAGTTATCGGAACGCGTTCAAATTGCTTAACGTGTCGTTGTCAGGCTTCTTTTATTTACAATGAAACAAGCTCGTTTCCCCGCACAACAAAATACGACAGCTTTGTATAATTCCGATATCGTACGTAACGATGAAGTTGACAGCGGCGTCGCGAATTGATTCAAAACATCAAAAAAGCAAAAACACACACGATGCGCGTTCTTCGTTCGGCGTTTTCTAGAAGTCGAGCGTAAAAAAACCCTTGCTGTGTTTTGTTTTGTAGTTAATTAAGAGAAAGTACACCACCATCTTGCTCCGCCCCAAAGTGACCTGAACGCACCTGACGTCGTAATTACGACTTGAACAAGTGCACGTCTCCTTGTTGGAATTTTCAGCAGGAACGCACTACTCGCACGATTTCTTTAATCTATACAGGACATACTGTGTAAATGTGTTGTGTGTGTGTGTGTGTGTGTGTGTGTGTGTGTGCGCCTGGTTCGTTCGCCTTTCCCTCGCCGCATTCGTTTACACGACAGAACGGGATACCGAACCTGACCCAGAACCGTCGGTCCACTTCCTCAAGTCTGCGAAAAAGGACTCACATGGAACAAATCAAAGAGGGAATGCGAAGGTATGGAGAGATGAAGATAAAAGAAAGAGATCAGAACGAACGAGTGGAGGGGGACAGCAAAGGGACAAGTGATGAGCTGAAAGGCAGACAACAGCTGCCTTCCTGAGCAGCCGAAATAAAACGTGTGTGTGTGTGTGTGTGTGTACGTGCGTGGGGGGTTTAGGAGGACGAGGAGGACGACGACGACGAGGGGGAGTAAAATCCTTAAGACAACAGTGCGCAGCCACGCAGGCTTCCTTCCTGACGTGCCCAGGCCGTGAGCTGTGTGGGCCTGTCGTCATAAATCCCCTGCTGATTTACGGGGCAGCTCCACACTTAACCCCCAGTGCTCCATCCAGACTGGATTTATTTCCACCTGAAACGTAAAGCATTAAAAAACCAAACAAAGAAATTCATTTTGTGCGTGTATCACATGCGTTGTTATGCTAACCAACCCGTGGCGCAGAAGCATGGAGATGCATTTGTGTAGTTATTTCTGCAGACCGTCTCCCTGCCACTTTGCGGTCGTCCGTCAGCCGCCGGCTTTGAGCCTTTAATTATCTGCCGTTGCTCTCGCTCGCCTCTCTGCCTTTCTCTCTCTCTCTCTCTCTCTCTCTCTCTCTCCTCCTTCTTTCTCTCTCTCTCTTTCTCTCTGCCTCCTCAGTTGCTCTGATTGATTCCTGTTTTCATGTTTTTTCGATTTTTTTTTTTTTTCTTCCGCCGCCGTATAGATATCTTTTTTTGGGGAGCGCGTGTGCTTATTCTGCTGTCTTCTTTCCCTTTTCCCAACACTCTGAAGAGCAACGTGCGCTGACAGCTGTTAAAACACACTAGTTTTTTTGTGTTTTTTTTTTCCTCTAACACACCCCCCCCCTTCCCCCCCCCCCCCCCTTTCACGTGTCTCTGTCAAACAACAGATTGCACCCGGGTATTTGTGTTTCCTTTCGGATGCATTCAAAAAAAAAAATGAAATAAAATAATAATAAAAAAAGCTTATCGGGAAAGGCTGGGAGTGATCAAAGTGATCAGGAAAGATGAAGGAAATACTTTACTATACATCACTCCACAAGACATCGCTTTTTACGTCTTCGGCTGTTAAAGAGTTAACCTGTGTAGTCATCCCTGCTAGGTCTCTTTCTCCTCTCTCTCTCTCTCTCTGTCTCTCTCTCTGTCTCTCTCTCTCTCTGTCTGTCTTTTCGTCTTCCTGTTCAGCTCTTTGCTCTCTCCCTCCCCTGTCATGGTCTAGTGGCGAGGTTAAGTTCAGTAAGAGTGTTCTAATAATTAAGCCTGTGCTTTCCCAGATGTTAAAAGGCTTGTCCTCACATGTAGTCTCCCCGTCAGGTCCCCGTCCTTCCTCTCATCCCTCCATCCTTTCTTTTGCCAACCCCCCCCCCCCCCCCCTTCCACTCTCTTTTTGCCCTCAGCTTCAGTCGCCATCAGCGATGGACGAACCAGGGCTTTGTTTACGTCTCCGTCTGTCCCTTTTGCCCTCTCACGTTCCCTCTTTCGGTCGAGGACGAATTAAAAGCGGCGCAGCTTGGACATACCAAAGTCCAGATTCGTTTCTTTTTTTGTTTTATAAGTGCTGCAGTTTTCTCGAGGCAACTCTCTCTCTCTCACGCGCATACAAGAGAGAGATGTAAGCTACTGGGGGTTTCTTTTACTCTCCCTGTATCTGTGTCTTTGCCGCTCTGGGTGGCAGGGGACAGCAGGTGTCAGTGCAGTGGCCCATGGCTATGTGTATGTGTGTGTGTGTGTGTGTGTGTGTGTGTGTGTGTGTGTGTGAGGAGCATTGGACTGTGCCATTGTTGCAGCATGACGCAGATCAAGGATTAGCGCTTCCTGCCTGCGCTTTGTTGGCTGCCTCACTTGAATTGGACACAGCCACCGTTTGGGAAATTAACAGGGGAAAATGAGATGATCGCATGCGTCTTCGCCGGAGAAACAGCTGGGTCCTCTACGCAAATGTGTACCCCTTCCTACTTCCCATTCATCAGAGTACAGTAACACACACACACACACACTTTTGCATACAAACATTTCAAATGAAAGCAGGGTATAATTTATTACCGCTGCGTTATGGATTATAGCGGAGATCTGTTTTATTTTTAGCACTTTTACATATGGGTGTGTAGTGGGGGGCATGTCATTATTCTCCTCTACCCACATGTCCACACATGCTGCTCTTACAGGCTCTCACAGGTTCTTTCCCAGATTTTGGGATCTGGAGCAACGTCAGCGAGGCCTTATAAAATTGTCTACGGGGTCCAGTAGAAACTCGCAGCTGGTATCACTTCTATTCTGTTGCTGTGGTTTCACAGTGTCATGGTGCCACGTCCAGAGTTCAAGGTTCTGGACCACTGAGAGGCTCAGGGACGGGCCTCAGTGTCAATAGCAGCCGTATAGCTGGTCGTTTTCCTCAGGAGAGCACCCTTCCTTCCCTCTCTCTCTTTCTCTCTCTAATGCAGATGTGCTGAAAATCCTGTTCCCCCAGAATGCCTTAAAGAGGCAGGAGATGAAAAAGCTCACTCACTGCTAACTGCTCCACCACCCAGAGCTGAGCACGCACACTCACACCACACCACTCTCTCTCTCCCTCTCTCATTCTCTCTCTCTCTTCTCCTCACTTCCTCGTTACCTCTCTCTCTCTCTCTCTCTCTCTGTCCACTTCTCCAGACACCCGTAATCTAATCTTCTCTCCGTTTGCGAGCGCAGTCTTCTGTGACAGACCTTTTTTTTTTTTTTTTCTTCCAAAAAAAGCCGGCTCGGCTAAAGGACGAACATATTATTTATATTTATTACTTCCCCTAAACATAAATAATTTAACGGAAGTGATTACTGAGTGGAAACCTCCAGGAGCATTAGAGGCACCTGCTGAATGTTATTTTAAAAACAACACCGCACACGCCTCTCTCTCTCTCTCTCTCTCTCTCTCTCTCTCTCTCTCTCACTCCGCCTGAGAAATCAGGTTCAAACCGACATCATGGTGTACAGAGGAGCCCTGTTAGCCAGGAGACGTCCCGCTAAACTCGTGCACCTGTGGATACCTGGGTTCGAATGCTTCCGGAGGCTAAGAACACGCTCCGTTATATTTAAGCAGTGCATAAGTGGAGGGAAAAAGACGGCCCTGGAGGATCTACATGAAGTTCCTTTCTCAGAATGCCAATGGCCTGCACACGCATCGGAAAGTGTTGCCACTTCGCTGTCACTCTCTGTCGAGGTGCTCGCAGCAGCCTGATTAATTATTTAGCTGCATGTATCATCTATTTACCTTAGTAATCCATCTGTCAGCACGCTTATTGATCCAATCCTGCATTCTAATTGTGCATCCTCTCAGCGCCGGCTAGCTCATATTTAAATGCAGCGCCTGTCACTGCGCCTGTCTGTTTCTGGGTGCCGGTAGCTGTTACACTGCCTGTTAGCTGTTGGAAAGAGTGGCATTGAGCTACAGCTGGCTTGTAGAAACTAGAACGTGTGGGAGTTTTCTCTCTCTCTCTCTCTCTCTCTCGCTCTCTCTCACTCTCTCTCTCTGGTTCCCGCTCTGTCACTCTCAGGTGTGACCGCATTGTACCTTCTGCCACGGTGCATGTGGAGATGTCGCTCTATTCTGAGTTCTGAGTGACTGCGGTTCGGAGTGAAACAGAGACGTGGAGGGAAGAGGGGGAAGAAGTGAAAGTCAGGATAAAGTATGAATGAGGGCATCTGCGTGTTTATTTATGTGCATGTGTGCTTTCTTTTTTTTTTTTTATTTCTCTCCTGCCCCTTTGCTTCCTTGTTTCAGTCCTGGTTCTTGTTTTCAAGACACTGCTAACTTTTAAGTGAGCAGGAATCTCTCTCTCTCTCTCTCTCTCCCTCTCTCTCTCTCTCTTAAGAGAGTGGTAGCAGCCTCTTGCTGTGATTGACAGGTGTGACAGCAGGCAGTTCAGAACCCAAAGCTGCTACTTTTTATGAGGGCTGTTGTGTGTATATATATATATATATATATATATATGTGTGTGTGTGTGTGTGTGTGTGTGTGTGTGTGTGAGCTGAGGTACTTAAGAAGGCCTCACTCGTGGTCCGCTGGCTCAGTTGTCTTCTAACAAAGCTTCTGACATAATTGAATACAGCACCTCCTGTGGTGAGGAGATAAGTGTATAAGTACGTGTTCATGCCCATGTATCTTCACGTGTGTGTGTGTGTGTGTGTGTGTGTGTGTGTGTTAAGGTGTATAGTAAGTGAACATCCTGTTCACTTACAGCATGCATGTGTTTATCTCTACATGCTTAGTGAAAGATGTCGGAGCTCAGCCCCCCTTAGGTTGATGAGCCCTGCATGGGTCTAATCAGAGAGGACACGTGAGCTCCCGGCGTGAGCTGACGTGCAAATGCAGCGATCAGTAAACACTCACTGAGTTAATGACATCAATCAATGGCCTTTTAAAACTGCAATTTGATAATTACAATCATCAATGTCTGCCACCGTATACATTACAGGCTCTCCTCTCGGCCTTTCCCTCTCTCCCCCTTTTTACTCTCGCTTTTATTTCATGAGAATGGATCCGAGGCCCTATTATCCTGTCAGCGGAGAACGTGTCGGAATCGAACTCCTCGCGTGTAGGCTATCATTTTACAAGAGCTGCAGCGTTCATCGATACTTAACATCTTAATATGGCAAGATTTTAAGTGAAAATGGGCTTTAGGACTAAAATGGAACCATTTGTAAGACGGAGTACGTATGGTTTCTCCTGTGTTATTGTTATTCGAACCCCTGTATTAACAATTACTGCTGTAACTGTAATTTAAATCTAGGGAAAGGAGGATGAGGACGGAGAACATTTTAAACAGTGAATTTTAACGATCAAAATTTGAAATGATATTTATTATTATCTCGACGTTTTTTTTGGGGGGGGGGGGGTTTGCGCTGCTTTTTGGTCCTTTCTGCGTTAGCATAGATGCGTCTGCCTCTCTGTCTTTCACGGCTCCTTCTGATTGGCTGAGCCACGCTCAAAGTTTATTTTCACCACACATCAAAGACGGTGTCCACAGCCTGACCACATTGCTTTGCGGGAGGGTGCGGGGGGAGGCGGGAGGATGGGTTAGGGGGGGTGTTAGAATCTTCTTAACCAGAGACTCCCTGCGTCCCACTTTAGCCCTATCAAAGCCCTTAACTGCCTCCTTTCAGTCGGCCATTTTCAGCCTCTGAGGCCCCGGGGCCTGCCGACCCGATCGTAGACAATTTCATAGCCGCAGAGCTGAAAATTGCCGCCGTCAAAAATGACACCTAAACGTGGTAAATGGGGGGCTAATCTGGAATTCTGCTTTATTGGAACGCAGTCCCCCTCTCTTCTTCTTCAACGCATGACCTCTCGGTGTCGGTGTGTTGTTGGTAGTTAAGCTGCCTTTCACACTTACCCACGCTGCTCTGCAGGTACTGTTTGGATATGGGCTGCCTAATATCACACCGCCGCACCAGAATGCGCGGCATCCTCTCCTCTGGCCTACAGAGCAAAAGAGTGCAAATCTGCCACTTCTCCCAACACAGACACCCCTCTGACCCCCATTCAGAGATATATTGATTTTCCAAAGCTCGAGCACTGAGCACTGAGCAGATGAAGAAGGAGGGTGTAGTAATGGTCGACGCTTGTGTTAGGCACGCAGCGTGATGCTCCTGTCTGCGAATTGAACACATCTCCCACATGCTACTCACACCAACATCAAACGAGCACAAATAAACAAAAGGCACCAGGATCTTCTCCAGACCTTTAAAGACACTGTTGCTATCTCTGCATGAAACTCCATTCAAGTGCATTGAGATGGTGTGTGTGTGTGTGTGTGTGTGTGTGTGTGTGTGTGTGTGTGTCAAACAGAGTTTGCTTGTTTGTCATATGTTGCAAGTATATTCTACGTGTGTGTGTGTGTGTGTGTGTGTGTGTGTGTGGGCCCAGTTTGCTTTGTGGGGTTTAAGGTGGCCTGATCCGCACCCTTGATGCATGACTCTTTTAACTCGTATTTACTAGGGACCTCTCAGAGCCAGAGGAAAGATCCATGGAGCAGAGAGAAGCAAAATAAAGCGAGCGCGTACAAACAAACTGCGTCGAGGGAGCATGGCCTAGGTCTCTCTGCGTGAGGCCATCCTTCAGTGTGCTGTCCTAAGCCCTGCTCTTACCTCTGAGAGAGAGAGAGAGAGAGAGTATAGAGAGTATAGAGCGTGGGCGGCTGGAGTGGAAGCTTGTTTTCTCAGTCAGACTCACCAAGTTGAACTTCACAGAGGAATGCTTCAGTTCGTTTGCTCACGTGTTTGCATTTCATGCAGCGATTCACAAGAGGAAGATGGGATTTGTCTATTGCTTCGCCAGCAAGCAAGTTCTTGGCCGTCGTCCTCCTCTTGAGGGTTTTGTTTTTGCAATTATTATCACTCTAAAGACTTCAGACAACAGACATGTGAGGAAATCTCTCTTTTGCTCTTCGGACAGAGCTGCTACCATACAGTAAGGGTAAGGCCCACGAACAGCAGAAGAAGTACATATACAATAACCTGTGACATTTCTGCAGCTGCAGGCATGTTACGAGCTGGCCGAGGGGCAGGTGGACGGACGTTATATCAACACGACAGGCAGGCGTCTGTGTTTTCGCTTGGGGGCCTGAGGTTTGCTCAGTGCTGCAATGGCAGGGTCATGGGTCACAGGGCAACCTGGAGCTGTGAGAACAGGACTGAGGTGACCTCCAGCTTCTCACACAGGCTTCTTAGATTCTGTGGTGTCAGGACTGCGGTGCAGAGAACAGCAAGAAAAGCACGTGAAAGGTGAAACCTTAAACGTAGTCGGCGTTCGGTATCAGTGTATACCAGTGCATACGATATATTTCGTCTCGGAGAGTGCACTGTAAGGAATAAAATCGCGCTAGCTTTATGCATGTCTTGCTTTGCTTCTGAACTGTGTTTAACCATCCATCCATCCATCCATCCATTTTTCATACCGCTTATCCTACACAGGGTCACGGGGGAGTCTGGAGTCTAGACCAGGGAACTCAGGGAACATGGCGGACACCCTGGACAGAGTGCCAACCCGTCACAGTGCACAATCGCACACACGTTTACACACTACGGATAGTTTGGAGACGCCAGTCGACCTACAACTGCAGTTGTTTTCATGATGTAGTTTCACGAAACTTTTCGAGAACCCCATCATGAACTTCTTAAAATGTTATTTCATTGTTGATAATCTAAACTGGACTAGGCAAATTACATGAACCCCTTTTGAGGCTGTTTCCTGTTTGTTCTGCTGTGAAACATGCAGCAGAAACCATGCTCGTGTACTCCTTTTAATGTATGCTCAATATGTAGTACACTGTACACGCACACACACACACACATATATATATATATCTGCGAGCGTGTGTTAAGGTGTGTCGTACCTCGGGGGTTGTCGAACCCCCTTCCTATAGCGATCTGGCCTGCTGTGTGTTAATAATATTCTGTCGATAGTGTGACGTGAGGAGCAGGCCTTTCTGCTATGGACTGTCCTGCTCTCACACATCCATCAACACAGTGTTCGATATCAATAACCAAAGCCCATGCTAATGGTGGCATTTAAGTAGCGGTCGAGACAAATTAACCGGCGGCGTCCTACAAGGGTTAAATATTCATCATGCTCATGG
The DNA here is from genome assembly GCF_023375685.1 of Ictalurus furcatus. Classification (NCBI taxonomy): domain Eukaryota; kingdom Metazoa; phylum Chordata; class Actinopteri; order Siluriformes; family Ictaluridae; genus Ictalurus; species Ictalurus furcatus. Next base: position 6,701,175 of record NC_071261.1, on the reverse strand, counting down.
AGTAGTCGAGGTTCTGTCTGCATGTGTATATCTGCACTGGCCTGGAGATGATGACACACCTCTGTGTCACTGGAGCTCAGAGCTCTGAACACTACATCACTTGCTTTGACCCTGGAGCAGCTATACCGGCTGCTTCTGCTGAGATGAATGTGACACCGGGTCACGTTTTTTCTCCTCGTGTCTCTTTTTAAGGTGATGCTCTTGAAGGCAGCATGTAAACATATATGTATATGCTCGGTGTCGTGATCTTAGTGAAGGCTTTTATACAGTCCAGGACCTTCTGCCTGCAGCACGTGGTGCACGTCTGTGTGCGCGACATGAAAGCTGCCTGCTTTCCTGCTTAATTCTGACCACTATTAGACTCGATTTCAGTGGCCCCCCCCCCCCGTCCCCCCGCCTCAACTTGTCTCTCTTCCCTTCCTCCTTTTCTCCTTCTTTCTTATTCAAACTGTCCATCAGTAGCCTTATAAATAATTCATTGCCCTCTCCCTGATGGCTTGTCACCTTGCCTTCTTATTTGCCACCTTGTCTCCCTCCTCTCACTTCCCCTGCATTGGCCGTGGTGTACACCCCAGGAGCCGATGAGCCTCAGACCACACACACACACACACACACACACACACACTACCTCTCCCTCTGTGTTTCTTTCTCCTGCTCCTCCTGCTCCTCCTTTCTCACCCTCGGTACACCCCTGGCCCAGTCAGTGGTCACTGAATCAGAAAGAGCTTCCTCTCTTTTCTCCGTTTATACCTCGCTAATTAACGGTTTGTCCTTTTAAACCAGTCCCCCTTCCTTTTAGATTGGTGCAGTCTCTGGAAACGCCTTGGCGCTTGGCGCTTGGCGAAACCCAGACCAGGAACCGTGAGTGCCTCTCTGTCGCTGACATTTTGTTTTCTTTTCTCCGCCTGAGCTTTTACGACGTTTTTCGTTCTTATTTTCGGGCCACTGCTGGGTGGCTTCCACGTTTCAGTTTTGCGGCGTCTTGATTTAATATGGTGCATTGCATCAATGAAGGCAATCAAATGACATGGGCATCGAGAGAGCTGTGCAGCGAACGTAGCTGGCATAAGAGCAGCAAACAGGCTTCAGCTCACATCAGGAACAGGCCTTAACATGGGCCTACTCATCCGTCTGTCCGTCCATCCATCCATTTTCTGTACTGCTTATTCTACACAGGGTCACAGAGAGCCTGGAGCCTTGACACCCTGGACGGAGTGCCAACCCATTGCAGGGCATGGTGGCTTGGCGGTTAAGGCTCTGGGTTACTGATCTTAAGGTCGGGGGTTCAAGCCCCAGCACTGCCAAGCTGCCGCTGTTGGGCCCTTGAGCAAGGCCCTTAACCCTCTCTGCTCCAGGGGGCGCTGTATCACGGCTGACCCTGCACTCTGACCCCAACCTCCTAACATGCTGGGATATGCGAAGAAAATAATTTCACTGTACTGTGATAAATAAGGACTCATCACTCATGATACTTATGGGCGGCTGTGGATCAGGTGGTAGAGTGGGTTGTCCACTAATCATAGGGTTGGCGGTTTGATTCCCGGCCCACGTGACTCCATATACCAAAGTGTCCTTGGGCAAGGGACACTGAACCCCAAGTTGCTCCCAATGGCAAGCTCTGCTACCACTGGTGCGTGAGTGTGTGTGTGAATGACAACCAGTGTAAAGCGCTTTGCAGCCGCTAAGGTTAAAAAAGTGCTATATAAGTGCAGACCTTTTCTGCTATATACACAGCTTGCTGTGTGGTGTCCCTGATAAAGAGAAGGAGAACAGCAGTTCATCTTCTTCTCCACTTTCTCGGTGTTCCTCGGTAATTAAAGTCTTAACTGTATCTCTCGTGAATACTAACAGCATGCCGAAATGAAATAATGTCGTTATTCTAACCCAGTCATCATTTGAGAGTGCAATACAAATAAATTCAAGTAGGGGAAGAAAAAAAAAGAACTATGACAAATGTTTCTCTTTTTTTCGTCCTGGTTAATGTTCAGGGAATTGCTGATATTGAAACCAGATTATTATGATCAAAAAGCAGTAAGCTCGCTCATGCGTGATGGGTGTGTGTGTGTGTGTGTGTGTGTGTGTGTGTGTGAACAGATATTGGAATTCAGCGACGAGTGTTGTATTCATGAGCAGCAGCCCTTTGGAGACTTCCAGTCCATACAGCGTAAACACACTTTCTCTCTCTCTCTCTCTTTCTCTCTCTCTCTCTCTCTCTCTCTCTCACACACACACACTGTCTGCACAGAGCTGTCTTGAGCAGTGAGGGCTCTGTCTGTAGCACGATTAATACGTATCAAAAAATGTCCCCTCCACTTTCGCAGGCTGCTCTCCACTGGACTGCAGAATCAGCAGTGGCCCCTCGGCCCGATGAGAAAAAGATCAATCAGGCCGCTCTGTGATGAATTAGAGACATCAGCAGCCAGAAGGGAGGCGAGCTCGAGCTGGCAGGGTTCAGGAATATAGGGCTAGGCCATCGTCATTCCCCATCCCCCCCCCTTTTAACTGCGATTTCACCTACAGTATCTCACAAAAGTGAGTACACCCCTCACATTTTTGTAAATATTTGATGATATCTTTTCATGTGACCACACTGAAGAAATGACACTTTGCTACAATGTAAAGTAGTGAGTGTACAGCTTGTGTAACAGTGTAAATTTGCCGTCCCCTCAAAATAACTCAACACACAGCCATTAATGTCTAAACCGCTGGAAATAAAAGTGAGTACACCCCTAAGTGAAAATGTCCAAATTGGGCTCAAAGTGTCAATATTTTGTGTGGCCACCATAATTTTCCAGCACTGCCTTAACCCTCTTGGGCATGGAGTTCACCAGAGCTTCACAGGTTGCCAGTGGCGTCCTCTTCCAGTCCTCCATGACGACATCACGGAGCTGGTGGATGTTAGAGACCTTGTGCTCCTCCACCTTCCGTTTGAGGATGCCCCACAGATGCTCAATAGGGTTTAGGTCTGGAGACATGCTTGGCCAGTCCATCACCTTCACCCTCAGCTTCTTTAGCAAGGCACTGGTCGTCTTGGAGGTGTGTTTGGGGTCGTTATATATGTTTCCTAAGTCTTGGCTCTGATTCTGTATTTACATTCAGGAAGTCAATTTTTGCACAAAAGTCTCGTCTTGTCAAATCCTTTCTCCTCACATAGTTAGTTAGTTAGTTAGTTAGGTTATCCTAACTAACTAACTGTCTCCCTTAGGAGAAATTTGTCTCGGGCAAGCGAGAGAGCAGGTCACTATACAATTACACTTCATCCATACAACATACAATATTTCACCAAACTTACACTTATAGACGTAACCCGACACCCCACATATTACACATTTGCTCTCACCCACACACACAAATCATTTGCTATTATTCAATAATTTAACATACAGTGGAAGTCGAGAGAATTTATACTCATTCAACTTACAACCCGGTACCTTATATCTCCTGCCCGAAGGCATCGTCTCATACTCCTCATGAAGAATATGGCTTGGATCACCAATAATTTTAAGGCTCTACTTCTTAGGGCACAATACTTTGTTCAGCTTGCTTTGGTTTCACACTGTTATTGCTGAATGTACTACAGCCACTAGCTCCCTCTCTCTCTCCCTCTCTCTCTCTCTCTCTCTCTCTCTCTCTCTCTCTCTCTCTCTCCTCCGATAAATTCATTGTAACAATGACAGCTCCCGGTTCCTGGGCCGCCCGCCTCGTCTCGCGGCGAGTCGAGTGACAGCTTTAAGGCTTGTTTTATTTAAGGCCGCCTGTAATTACACAAGTTTTTTTAGCATATGTACGGAGAGAGATATGATTCATCTGCCAAGTGGGAGCTGGTAAAACAGAGAGGGAGGGCGAGGGAGAAGAGATACGCTTCAGCAAATAAAAAAGGAGCATGTGTTGCTACAAAACGTTTCCCTTATTATGTCTCATTAGAGGCAGAGCCAAGATAAGGGTAACACAGGCTGTGAATGAGATCTATTGCCCGCCTGAGCTGAAAGCCTCTGACTGAAGAAAAGCCGATATCTCCGACGCAGTGTGGGGGCCATTATTGTACATGGTTGAACTGGGCCAAGAAAAATGGCTGCCCTCTTTTCCGGTCCGACCCCGCGGCGTGGGAGAGAACAGATAGTGCTTAGCACTGGCGAAGGCCCCCCGTGCTAATTGGAGGTGCTTTTATCGAAAAGATGTGTGGCGAGGTGGGTGAAAAAACTGACAGGGCCCGTTAATCCCGGCCTATTGTTGGCGCTACGGGAGAGTCGTGTCGGACAAATCACCCAGGGAGAGTGCCATAAAACCGTGCCTCGGCCATGCAGGGTAATGGGTTATGAGCTACAGCGCCACTCACCACGCGAAGCAGAGCCACCGTCCCCCCGCCGAATAAATCAACGGCAATTAGGCGCGTGCACTCACGCAGGAAGCGCGAACGATCATTAGCTGTAATTATCCCGAGTGCTAAATTACTACCTGTAGTCTGTGTTTGGTAACCGAGGCAGCCCGAGATGATCTGAAGGTACCACGGTGGCCGTTCGAACACTTCATTTCCAGATTGACTTTGTTTCACCAACAGGTGATCTCAAAATGTACGATTAGATATATAATCCTGCTTGATCCTTCACTACGGAACTGTTTGAGAAGCCAGTCTCGGAGACTGCTCTGTAAATCACTGCAACCAGCCACTATAGGACCCTGATGAGACCACTGTGTAATTTACTAATTAATTGTGTTTCAGGCTGTGGTCTGGATCCGTCCGGAGGTCGTATTGGAAAGCGTCGTTAGTTAGTCTAAGGCCTAGTGCGCTCTGACGGAGTAGGCCGAAGAGACTCATAACGCGTCTCCATGTAAGCATACGACTCAGAAACGTATATCCGTCATTCGATTGGTTACGCGCGCATCACATCACATCACATCCTCCAGCACGAACGCCTCTTATCCATTCAGAGACTCCTTCTCTTTCACCGTCACCATATTCGAGCCTTCGAACCCCACGTCATGTTATACACTTGGCCTACAGACTTTACACGTGCGTGCGAAACCGTGACGCGCCTGCGCAACCTGAGCGCTGACGAACAACTCGTCGGGCAAATGATTTAAAAGGGTGGCCTTCTGCCACCTGGTAATTTGGAGAAATTAAAGCTTAATCAAGCATAGTGGAGGACAACTCGTGAATAATTTAGCAGGGCGGAGAGGCAGAGAGCTCGAGGGACACCAGAGAAAGAGAGACACATCCAGCCAGTTGAAACTGTGAAGAGATCACGCCCGCTCTGGTGGGTCCTTTTTTCCCTGCCTTTGGAATCGATGGGCCTGACATCTCGTCACAAGCTGCCGGTGGAATTAATACTCCGATTCCGAGTGAATGAAACAAGGGCACTAAGTGGCTCGTTTTTCCAGTACTACAGCTGAAGATGGCGTAGATTTATGCATTTCCTGACGATGAGCACACTTTTTCCCACACAGCAATAAAGAATGTGCTCAACGTGACGCTTTAGCGATCACGGAGGTAAACAGGCCAAGACTGACAGTCAGGAGAGCAGGATTGGGTTTTTTTTCTCCGCTGCTTAATAACTGCGTATATTTCCAGGAGATTTTCAGGTGCGACCACTTTAACCCGTATAACTTTTAATATCTTGTTTCAATTTCCCCTGCTTTGATTTATTTCTCGTCTCTGCAAAGTGTTTCATTAACACAAAAGCCATTAGTCATTTGTAATGAAACACATATTTGCACTTTTTTTTTCTCCCCCTTTTTCTTTTCTTTCTTTCTTTCTTTTTTTTTTGTTTTTTACAAATTGAATTTTTAATCGGGCAATGATGGGATGTAAAGTAAACACTGTTTGTGTTTGAGCTCTTTGCAGACGGCAAGGTGAGATAGCCCGCCCCCCCGGGTCAGAATTAAGATTTCCTCCTGTGGGTCGATGATTATTTTGGCGTTGCGGATGTGACAAAAGGACAAGAGGACAGAATGACATCACTTGGTGTCATCACTTGAGATCTCTCTGTGTGGTTGAGTCAGGTATGCCTTGGCTGCATGTGCAACATGGTTGTGTTTTTCCCTCTTCGTGGACCCTGCTCTCTCTCTCACCGCCCCCCCCCCCCCCATCCTCTTTTCTCTCTCTCTCTCTCTCACCCCGGCTGTGAGTGCGACCCCGTACTCGGGTAAAAGTGCGAGAATGAACTGCAGGCTCCGGGTGAGAGTGTGAGAGCTTGGAGGCCTCTAATGGAAATGAACGCCGCGCCGCGTCGCGCCTTTTGTGGCGGCCCGCGGACTCCGATTTTATTAAGTACTCTTTAGAGAGAGAGGGAAACACAAGAGGGGAAAAGTCACTGCACCGCATGTTAATTAGGGACGCTGGAGGAGCTGGCGGAGAGAGGAGAGTTTGTTAGAGGAGAAAAGGGGGGAATAAAGGAGGGGGGCTTTGTCCACTGCGCTTTTTAAAAGGAGGGGAAGACTTTTTTTTTTTTGCGTGCAAACAAAAAACAGATTTGCTCGACTGGGCTTTCAGAGGAAGAGAGAGAGAGAGAGAGAGAGAGAGCTGTTTCACCATGTGCTTACCTCACTAGCCCCTAGGACACTTTGTCACTCGGTGCACACACATCCTGCTTACATCACATTACATTTAAATAGTGGGACTTGATGTCCATTCGGTGCGGTACAGATGCCAGAGTGTGACATACCATTAGGTGTTTTTTTAAACTTTTGCACAGTGTTGCTCACTTGCCAACTTTAGCGCCTCAAATGGAGCGCAAATCAGTGCGTTTTTAGAGCTGCTCTGGGTAAAGAAGAGGCAGAGTGTATTATGTGTGTGTGTGTGTGTGTGTGTGAGGTGTTTTGGGGGTCAGGGCGAGCTGGTGGGTGAGCGGTGGGGAGGATGGAGGGGTTGGCTCTAGACTGAAGGGCTGAAAGGGAGTGTGAAGGCTGCTCAATGGCACCACCCAGCCTGCCATGAAATCGGCGAGCTCGGCCAACAAGCAAGCCCCTGCCTCAGCTCTGCTCAGCGTGTGTGTGTGTGTGTGTGTGTTTATGTCTATGTCTCACAGGGGGTCGAACTGGAGAAAGCAGTCATGCAGCATGGTCCCCATCTCCTCGACCCTCTCCCCCCTCTCTCCACTCTCTCCATCTACTTTCTCGGCTTTCCGTATTGTAAAACTACAGCGCGCGGCCTTGCTGAGCAGTTTAAAAGTAGTTAGGAGGTAGATTGTGGACATGCTTTACTGATCAGGCCACGAGGTGCTTTAATCTGGTAATGGCTACCGTTCAGGGTGCTTTTAAAACCTTCCTCGCACTCATCCATTAGAAGCTGTTTTGTTTACCTCCTTCTCTCTCTCTCATCCTTCTCTCTCTCTCTCTCTCTCTCTCCATTCACCTTGTTGCCAGCTGTTCATAATGAAGTTTACCGTTTATAACAGCAGTTCTTTGGGGTGGCGCACACATAAAAGTTCTTACCGTTTGTATCAGTCAGCGTCTGCTTTTTCACCCCCCCCCCCAGCCCATTCCCCTGACTTTACAACTCTCTACTCATAATCAGCATGGAGCTCTTGGATGTTTGAGTTTATGGGCGAGTCTGTCTGAGTCACGAGTGCTAATTTTCCACCAGCGAAGCAAAGGAAAAGTGAGAAGGAGAGGCAGAGTGCATGGCGGTGGGGGGTCCTGTCAATTCAGGTTAACTCAGGCCAGGATGAAGATCCTGGGAGGTCAAGAGACTAGCAGTGACACCCCTTCTCGCTCTCCCCTTCCCCCTGTCCCAGGCCATCCTCCTTTCTCACCCATTAACTGTATTGTTCAGCCTGAGAAATTTAGTGCTGGGCAAACGCTCTGGCTCTATGAGGCACCTTGGTTTCTTCCCCAAATGCTCACTTCATCACGCAGCTCGTTGCAGAAGTGGAAAATGGAGTACTGCGCCATTTAACGTGCCGCTAATGTCATTCCGTTATTTGGAGGTGGGGTGCGGTTAACAACTCTTGAGAAACAATTACTCTCCCTATGACTGTGGTTATAGGTTCGATTAGCTAAGGACACATCTTGGGTTTGGTACCGTAATCCTAAAATGGGCAATGGGAGGATTTTTGGATTGCGCGGCGTCCACATAAGACGCTGTGGCTAGAAATAACGTACTTTAGGTTATATTTACGCCATTAAGGGTTGTAATAATGGCATTTGGGTATTTTTATGAACAATAGAAAAGATTTTATTATCTGCTTAGGAATACGTTTAGGCCTAAAAATGACCTAAAAGAAAATTTCACCCAACATATTGATAATAAAAACACACACACACACACACACACACACACAAAAAAAAAGCATAATAAATGGTTGCGAGAGGTTTTAAGGATTATCAGTGTGTCCCTGAACCCAGGGTCTAAAGATAGATGGCTCTAAAAGTAAGTCCTGCAATCAAACATGATAAATAAATCTAGTCTACGCACATAATAAAAAAAGTTCCATCTTGTTTCGAGTACGGTCATTTTGTCCTCCGGCTGCTTTGATCGAACGTCTTGCTCCGAGCTCTTAACGCCAACATTAGTTCCTCGAATTTAGCTTCGCACTATAAAACACAGTGCGGAGTGTGTGTCTGCCCCACTTCTACTCGTTAACCTTGGGCGATACCTGCTCGAATTGGACCATAAAGTTGTAGTTTTAATGGACACAAATCAACGCTATGCCGTGAGTTCATTTAATTAAATCGTTCGGCTTCGGTCCAGTCCCGGAGCTGATATTTCACATTGATTTTACTTTATGGTCGCGAGGAGTCATTAATCGTTGTGTTTTTAAGATATTTTGTCAGCGTGGGTGATGAATGATGTTTGGAAAGTTCAGAGTCCTGTTCTAAACTCGTGGTTTAGCGCACAAGCTGGTTCTTACTAGTTTCATTACGGGTGTGCTTTTATACAACAGATTTGGAATAATAATAATACTAATAATAATAATAATAATAATACAAGCAAAAAATGGTGGACCAGATATCAGAGGGGGAAAAAAATTATTTGATGTAATACTGTAACAAATTTGGAATTGGGTTTGGAAAAGATTTATTCTAAATGCACACGATATAAAAAAACACTGGGTTTAAAACGACCCAGATTGGGTTATTTTTAACCCAACGGCTGGGTAAATATTGGACAGAACACATTTTGGGATAAACTAACCAACCATCATGTTAGGTTGTTAATTTTAACTCAACAAAAGGGTTGTTTTTCAACCCAAAGTATAGGTTGATTTTATTTACAAAAACGCCGGGTTAAATTTATTTCATAAATGGGTTGATAATTTCAGGGTTATTTTTATCCTTTGGAAATGTCAAATCTACCACGTTATAAAAAATATTTCAACACGGCACGTCTGGTATTTATGCACAAGAAGGTGTTCAGGAATGTATTGCTAGAGCTGCTAAAGCGGTGTTTTTATACAGACTTTGAAGTAAACGTCTCAAACGAGTCAAATATATTTCAGTCGGAATTCTTTTTCTAGTGTACGGTGATGGTTTTATGGATAAATATATTGATACGAACCTTGTTTCTATAAATAAATCCAACAGTGAGTCCGTGTGAAAACCGCCACCTCCACCTGAGGAGAATTCAAACAGTCCGAGATGAGTTGACCCAAGGAAGTGGGCTGGGGCGTCGGGGTGGGGGAAGGAGGGGTGCACTGATTCAACTGTCAGTGAAAATGACCCACCACTAACCCAGCAGTTGGGTTACACAAAACTACCCCAAAAATGACCCAAGACTGAGACAATAACCCTGTTAAACGAGACAAAAGGCTCAACCCAGCGTTTGGGTAGAAATAATAACCCAGTGTTTTTTAGAGTGCAAAGAGACTTGATTTTGTTTATTGATTTTTTAAAATTATATTGATACTTTATACTTTATTATATTTGTAATGTAAGTGTGTAAAAGCTGCAGTTTGTGGAAGTCGTTTTGTAATTTTTTCCTGGATTTTTTTTTTTTTTTAATCTTAGATTTTAAAAGTAGATTTTAAAGAAAAGTATATGGTGGTGTTATTGATATCAGATGATATAATAATAATAATAATAATAATAATAATAATAATAATAATAATAATAATAATAATAACAACAACAACAACAACAACAACAACAATAATAATAATAATTTTTACAATTATTATTATTATTACTATTGTTGTTGTTATTATTATTATTATTATTATTATTATTACAAATCCTTCTGCTTCTTTTTCTTCTTCTTCCTCTTCCTCTTCTTCTTCAACAGTCATATCTATGGATGCTCGCGCGCTCTCGTATTTCTCTGACTCATCTCAGCAGAGAACAAAAGCTCCCTCATTAACATCCACGTGAATTAAGCTTAATGCTAATGAATATGACTAGAGCACCATGCCGATATGAACCAGACCCAGGGTAGGAGATTACTAATGCACAATTATCTCATGCTAATTGGTGTTTATGAATAAAGAAAAGCGCTTTAATTAATTGACATGGGTCGCGTGTGGATGAACCGTGCGCGCGCGTGCTCGCTCGCTCGCTCGCTCTGGAGTAGCGTTTGCGTGTGTGTGTGTGTGTGTGTGTGTGTGTGTGTGTGTGTGTGTTTCTTCACAAGTAGAAATATTCGTTCGGACACTATGGGCTTTTTATTTGTTCATAAAATGTCGCAGACTTTGTTTTATTATTATTATTATTTTTTTTTTTTCATTCACTTTATTCCTTCGTCACTATTCATCCTAAACTATTTTAGGACTTAAAACTATGAAAAAGAACCCAGATCAAAGAATACCAATGCCATAAATATCACTCACTGCAATCTAAAACAATGTATAACTTGTAGTAAATTATGCGCAAATTATGCGCCTCGTGCGTAAACAAATAATGCATTCATTTTGTGATTCGATGCTTTTATTTTATTGTTATTTTTTATTATTCTGCACTTTAATTCAGATCATAAGAAGGTAAGAAAGTTAGTAAAATACCCAAACAGCGTAAATAGTTTTATCCAACTTCTATAAGCATCTGCGCTATTATGACTATTTCCTTACGTCTCTGCTTATACACTGTTTTTTCCCCCAGTTCTTTATTTCACATTTATTTGTTTATGGTCTTTTTTTTTAGTTACAGATTGCTTTCTATCCGCTTAGTGAAGAAAAGGGAAAGCTGCGCTAAAAACACTCATCCATTACCAGTCACAGATGGTCTTTTGAAAGGCCAGGCTCTTGTGTGTGGTGTGGGGGGCGGGGCTTAGTGCGCTCCTCTGTCTCCGTGTCCCTGCATTTTGCTCTTCGCTGTTTCTTTGTGTCTAACTTTCTTTTTTTTTTTCTTTTTGCAGTGCTTTTGTAGAAGTCGTCCCCTCCCTCACTCCCTCCTGCCTTCTTTAGCTCATCTGCCCCGTTTTTCACCCTCCAGCTCCTCTGAGCTCTGCTGCTCCGCACACACACATTAGCATCAAGCCTTTCCAACCTACTGTTTATATGCACAATGCAAAATGTCTGTTAAAAAATACAATAATAACAACAACAACAACAACAATCATTATTATTATTATTATTATTATTATTATTATTGATGGAAACATTGTTCTGATATTTAAAAATAAGGTGTTGAAAAGCTATTTAGACATTAATACTGCAACAAAAGATAATTTACAAAAAAAGAGATCTATTTATATAAATATTTATTTAGTTAGTTATTGCCGATAATTAAAATTAGTTTTTTTCTTGCCAGGATATTGAACTTCTGAAATAAAGCAGTAATAGATCTATCTATCTATCTATCTATCTATCTATCTATCTATCTATCTATCTGTCTGTCTGTCTGTCTGTCTGTCTGTCTGTCTGTCTGTCTAATACTCCAACAAAAGCTGGGCTGATTTACCAAATAAATTTTTTCTTGACAAAATTAGTTCAGAATAGCCTCCTGAAATAAAGAAGTAATAGATCTATCTATCTGTGCCTGTCTGTCTGTCTTTCTATCTATCTGTCTGTCTGTCTATCTATCTGTCTGTCTGTCTGTCTATCTATCTATCTGTCTGTCTGTCTGTCTATCTATCTATCTATCTATCCACCTGTCTATCTATCTATCTATCTATCTATCTATCTATCTATCTATCCACCTATCTATCCATCTATCTATTTATCTATCTATCTATCTATCCACCTGTCTATCTATCTATCTATCTATCTATCTATCTATCCACCTATCTATCCATCTATCTATCTATCCACCTATCTATCCATCTATCTATCTATCTATCTATCTATCTATCTATCTATCTATCTATCCACCTGTCTATCTATCTATCTATCTATCTATCTATCTATCTATCCACCTATCTATCCATCTATCTATCTATCTATCTATCTATCTATCTATCTATCCACCTGTCTATCTATCTATCTATCTATCCACCTGTCTATCTATCTATCTATCTATCTATCTATCTATCTATCTATCTATCTATCCACCTGTCTATCTATCTATCTATCTATCCACCTGTCTATCTATCTATCTATCTATCTATCTATCTATCATCTATCTATCCACCTGTCTATCTATCTATCTATCTATCTATCTATCTATCTATCTATCTATCTACCTGTCTGTCTAATACTTCCAAAAAATATTTGATTTACCAATTTTTTTTTTCTTGATAAAATTAGTTCAGAATAACCGTTTTGTTTTTAGTCAGGATACTGACCATCTGAAATAAAGAAGTAATAGATCTATTTATCTGTCTGTCTGTCTGTCTGTCTGTCTGTCTATCTATCTATCTATCTGTCTGTCTGTCTATCTATCTGTCTATCTATCTGGCTATGTATCTATCTATCTACCTGTCTATCTATCTATCTATCTATCTATCTGTCTGTCTGTCTATCTATCTGTCTATCTATCTGGCTATGTATCTATCTATCTACCTGTCTATCTATATATCTATCTATCTAACTATCTATCTATTGGCTTAAATGAAAGTTGAATGCAGCAGCCAGTGTTTTGTCTTTATTTTGTCTTTTATTTCGATCTATATTTCATGCTGGAGCGTAAATGTATTATTACATTTGAACGGAAAGCAAAGCCGTAGTCTACAGTATTTTAGATCGCTCGTACGAGTGGCTTGACATATTCTGTAATGAAAGGCAACCCTCATGCACCTGTGCCACCGTTCCGCTTCCCACATTTTTTTCCTCCTTCGTTTTGGATATGGACTTTGCATTTATTCTTACTATTTTAACCCCCGGACTAATTTGTCCTAGCACTGCGAGAACGATATCGGCTTTAAAATCCTTTCCACCAGACGTTATTTGGGGCTGTAACTTTGAGGGAGCAGTGTTTTTCGTTTCATGACCTAGTTCGTTTTGTTAAATGGGAAATTTTGCCGCTCAGCTGAAATTTTGGAGGTTAAAGTCGGGTCAGTTTGGGTAGTATAATAGCTGCCAGTGGCGTTTGCCTGGAAATGAGTCACTGGTGTAAGGATTTGGTGTCGGAATGGAGTTTTAAGGCAGCACTGTGGGCATGGGTTAGATAATCAAACTCACTCATTGCTCAGTCCCCCCCTCTTCCTCTCTCTCTCTCTCCCCCCACTGTCTCTCTCTCTGTCTCTCTGCTGTCCTAGGTGTAATAAACTTCACGCTTGTCTCCGTCACTGGCAAGTTCTGGCTTACTTAAGCTCAAGTCACTGCTCTTTTTATGGAAGCCTCTTTTCAGCGCATTGTTGGGGAATATAGCCATGTTAATGTCTTGTACCGTAAAAATTGGTGCTGCCATGCTTATTAGGTGCGTAGCAGGACTACAGGGTAGCCAAGAAGAGATGAATCCCACACTACAAAGGGGCGGCAGAGGCGGCCGCCGGCATCAAATGCACCGATAATTGCATTGCTGTGAAGGGTTAGGCTTTTCGCCCCTCTCTCCATTTTTTTTCTCCCTGCCTTTTTTTTTTTTTTTGGAGTGCGATTTGTCTCTTAAGCCAGCGTGACGTCTCGGACGCGGCTGCAGAATGTGCAGAGCAAATTGGAGGTTGAGCGTGAACAATGCAACATGGAACACTGCTGTGGCGTTCTTTAGGGAAGGAGGGGAACAAAAAAAAACACCCCCACTAGATGAAGAGGAATAGCGACAGCGAGAGAGAGAGAAAGACGAGCTGAAAGATAGGAAGAAAGTAAAAGAAAGAAAGAGATATATTCTTTTAGTAATAACCCTTCCAGCTGACCTTTCGCTTCCCTTTTCTATTCTGCGTCATAGTCATCCGAGTTCACCGTTTCGCATTTAAAAAAAAAAACCCCCGAACAAAACAAAAACAAAAACAAACACGACGTTCCGAAGCTGTGCAGAAGTGCCGAGCTGATGCAGAAACAGGCTGCGATTGTGAATATATCGTTGACTGAAAGTAAACAGATTAGGCGAGAGGAAGCTTAGCTATTTGGGGCCTCTTTTTGATGTTGAAGAGCCTAATTTGATTTTTTCACCTCCTATTGTTTCAATGTTTTGCTCGTCTAATCCACTTTAAAGTTGAAACAGCTTTCATCCTAGCAGGGGGGTGAAAAGCGGGTGGGGGTTGCGGGGTGGTGGTGTCACAGGCTACCGTTCCTTTTCTCCTCTCGTTCCAACTTACACTCGCAAAAACAGTGCAGAGATGAGGCGAGAGCGCTTGCTAGGCAAACTGAGGCTTGGTGCTACTGTCTGAAGACGCATGGGGCAGGAAAAGAAGACGCAGACGGGACAGAAGGATAGCGAGAGAGCAAGGACCGGAAATTGCCAGCAGAGCCAGCAGTGAAATGATCAGCCTGATGATGCCGCTTTAGCATGCCCTTCTCAGTGATCCTGAAAACACACACTCGCACACATACACACAAAACAGAGGACGGAGGACGGACGCGAGCCCTCTAAACAGCCCTGAAAAGAGCTGCCCTCCAGCCGGCCTATTGTGCTGTGCAGCACCCCCGTACAGAAACCACTGACTGCTGTGCTTCACTTCAATCTGTTGAATAAGAAAGAGAGAGAGAGAGAGAGAGAGACAGAGAGAGAGAGAGCTGGTTCAACATAGTTTTCTAAACCATCTGTGACTAAGTTTGCATTCATTGGACCGGCAAAAAAAAAAAAAAAAAAACAGCTTGTGGCTTTTCTATTACTCCCAAGAAGGAAGAGTGCTAGTGAAAGATGTATTGAGACTATATTTTATGTAGTACTGGCGAATTTCATTCATTTAATAATAGACCAGCATTTTTAAACTCTCATAACTCTCGTCAGAATCAAAATCAGTGGCATGTTTTACACCATAAGGTGTATATGTTATAACATATTAGCTTCCTAAATGGGTTTGACTTAGAACCCGCACTGATAAGGCAATGCTCTTTTGTAGGGTTCAACATAGAACCTTTAAAGGGTTTAATGAGAAGGACAAACCCTCAAGGGTTTTAGAGTTAACCTTAGATTAAGAGTTGTCTTGCAGCCGACAACAAAGACGAGGGAGATAACTTACTTGGCCAAGCGTCTGACGTTTTTTCGCTCTCCGAGTCACTTTCTGTTGTCCTGTTTTAACACACAAGTGTGTGTGTGTGTGTGTGTGTGTTTGGGTAGAAAGTCTGTTGAGAGAAAGAGAGAGGGAGATTCGGCGACAGCTTCAGCTCAGCGGTGCACGGATAACTTTGCTTAGTGCTGAGATGGAGGCGGTTGGCAGAAATCGGGACGCGTCACGAGTCCGATATTGCACGGTTGGACACATGGCACAAATGCTGACGGAAAGGAAGAATGTAATAAATAAATCAATAAGCAGAAACAAATAAGAATGAAAATACGCAGAGTGTTTGAGGAGATGGATTTGAGGTATAGCACCAGTTTTTTTTTCCCCGCCATCTTTCAGTTCTGGATGCACCACGACCACTTGAAGTGTCTTATTCAGAAGAGTAAAAATGGCATTGACGTAGTTATTGGCTCCTAGGGGTAGCACAGTAAGACAATTTGCCACTATTTGC
Organism: Ictalurus furcatus; assembly: GCF_023375685.1. NCBI lineage: Eukaryota > Metazoa > Chordata > Actinopteri > Siluriformes > Ictaluridae > Ictalurus > Ictalurus furcatus. The sequence continues at coordinate 6,685,255 of NC_071261.1, read as the reverse complement.
GTGTATGAAATACACTCTTGTAATGATTTTGACTGGCCAATTTCTAAAAAAAAAAAAAAAAAAAAAAAAAGATCTCAGTAAACTGCTTTGTGGTTGTACTGCTTGTCCTCTGAAATATACTTATAATAATCGCTTGCTAGCTAAATGCAGGTTTCTGTGGTCTAATGGTCTACCACAGCAGTGCCTGGTCCACAAAAAGTCACTACTCTGTTCCACTGCTTCCTGCTTACTCTAGTGGAAACCTGCCTAAAGTTCCTGACCACCTTTAAACAGTTCCTGGGTTCTTAAGAAGGTTGCCGAGGTGAAAGTTACACTCTCTTTGGCTGTTAAACTCCATTCTAAAGTCAGCAAACCCAAGGAGATGAAAGAAAGTAAACCTTTGCTTCCAGATGATGTCATCGTCTCTTCTCTCCTTCACTGCCCCGCCACACAAGCTGCTTTTCTCAGCCTCCCCCCAACACTGTTTCCTCCACACTGCTCGCATCAGTACTCCCAAAATACTCTCCAGACCAAACTTACACCCTCCTCCAGCCAGGCCTGCTGCAAGGGGTGTAAGCCACCTGTTGCTGTTTTCCATAAAATACGCGTACTCGCCGAGATTCACATTTTTCATACAATGGCATTCAATACACAAATTACAGGCAGGTTGTGTTCTTTCTTCCCCTTGTTAAAATAATAATAATAATAATAATAATAATAATACGTTTGTATTTGTTAACAGGGATTACCTACTGCAATTCCCCTTTAAGCTGTATGTGTAACCTGTGTACAGACGGTGTGTTTTTCCCCTGGTAAGACATTAGATTAGAATCTTTAGCTATATGTGAATCTAAGACTGAGCTAGCTGGATGAAGCGCTTTAGATGTTTACTGCACCTCTACAGGACTTCACTGGCTGTACTTTATCATTCCAAATGTCCTACAGGCCTGTTTTAACGCCATGGGTAAAGTACATCTTAGCGGCAGACTTTGTCATGACAGAATCAATGACTGTCAAACTAACAAGCAATTAGTAAAGCCTGTTTAATATCAAAGGAATTATTATTATTATTATTATTTTTTTATTTTTTTTTACAAATTGGCAAGTCAAAAACATCACAAGAGTGTATTTGGGACACACTCCTAGTTGCATGCTACGTATGGCAAATAAACCTTGAAGCATGAAATTGCATCACCTCCGAGTCGCACAGTTTGTGTCCCGACTGATAATTTCCGTAATTGTCTTGGTTCCTGCGCTGTGCAGTTCTCGTTAAGGATTGTTCTAGGACTTATTAGTTCCTCGAAAGGTTCCAGAGCCTTGCGGTGGATCTTCAATTTGCATATGCAGCTGCGATTATATATATATATATATATATTACGCAGTTATTTTATACACGGGTCGTTCGTTGTAGAATTTTACCTGCTCAAGTGAATGAGCGAGTGACAGAAAGAGAGAACGAGAGAGAGAGAGAGAGAGAGACGTGCGTGTGTGAATTACAGTGTCCGTCTACTAATAATGAAGCTGTGTATGTTATGGCTGCAGTTGTTTATAAGCAGCGCGTTCATTTAGAACGGTGCTTAAACTGAACGGAACTACTTGTGGTATACATGCTTTTAACGCACATCTTCCAGCCAATCAGAATCGAGTATACGGACAGACCATGGTATAATGAGTTATATAATACGGTGTTCATCCACACTGCTCCTGTTAGTACTCCTAAAATCCTCCCTTACACTGTCCTGCAGCCAGGCCTACAGTATATATGTAGTGATTCGGTTATATACAGAGCCATATATCGTGATTCAGAGTCATATAGTGTGACTCAGAGTTATATATATTCATACAGAATTGATACAGCCATATATAGTGTAGAATGAGGTAAGGATCATCTCATATGTACCTGGTCCATGGTAATAGGGCCATAGCACAAAACCTACACCCACACACACACACACACACACACACACCAATTTATGTCACTATCGTGCATACTTTCATCACCACTTCCTTTTCGATTCAACACACAATGTGAACATCATTTAGGACCCCAAACGCCTGTCAGGGTCTTTAAGGGGACAAGGAGCGGATAGGTTTGAGGAATGATGGGGACCTGGTCCGTCTGTTAATGTCTTGAAGACAGAAGAGAGCGAGAGTGAGAGGGGCGTCAAGCTTTAACAATCTTTGTGCTTCAACCTGGCCCTGATGGAGCAAAAGTGGGCGTAGATTATAGGGCTGGGAGAAGGGGGCGTGCTGCGAGAGAGCGACAGCCACTGACATGATGGAAGCCTAATGGCAATAATTGGTGGCAGTTTTGACAGGGATTGTATGATAGCGCACAATAAACACCCTGTGTTTTTCCCAGCCAAATTTGAGCCAAATTGCAGCGCCAGCCGCTGAAACCGGCTGTTTCCCTGCCCCCGTTCTCTCTGGCCTGCTACGCTCTCTGATTTACTCAGTCAAAAGCCAGAATTTAAAAAAAAATCTATGATAACCAGAGAAGGACTGAAGCATCTCAGGGCTTGACAAGTGTAAAAAAAAACAAAACAAAAAAAAAAAAAGCTAGTTAAACAGGATTTTTATTCCTTGCATTTTCATGTCACTCTTCACTTTATTTGTTAAACATTAAAAAAAAAAAGTTTTGCCAAGCAGCATTAATTTGTCACCTTAAATCACTTGAGCATGAATGACAACAACAAAAAAAAAGATGCACTTTCCATCTGAGTCTCTGAAACCGAAAGACATGTCTTTATTTGTTATTTCAGCCTGCTGAATATCTATGGAATCTTCAGCACCGTAACTCTCTTTGGCTGGGCTTTTACGACGCCACTACTCAAGCCATCGACTTTTATTTCATAGCTTCCTGATAAGTTAGAGCCCCCTCCGTTGAGGAAGGGGGGGGGGGGGGGGGGCGATCTTTCTCCTTCTAGTTTAAATCCCTTGAAAGCAGCCCCGCTTATGTGTTATGTGCTGGTTGGGGATTCTAAGTGACCCCCCCCCCCCCCCAGCCCCATCCTGCAATACGGACCCTCTGGACTCATGTTCCCAAACTGTCCTCCCTTTGGTCTCTTTGTCCCGAGTAATTGCGTGGCCCTGGGTGAAAGAAATCCAAGTGGACTGTAATGGTTTGGAAGGGTGGTGGGTCGGGGGGGGGGGGGAGCAGGAGGATGAAGAAGGTGCAGGGAGGGGAGCAGAGGACAGAAGGGAGGCTGCATTATTAAAACAACAGACCACTCGAACGGAGACTGGCCCTGCACCTGATTGACCGGCGCAGTGTGTGCCAAAACGCTTCCCTCTGATCTCGGTTCAAAGACGGCAGGGAAGAGACTCAAAGCGTTTGGCTTGCGGATGGAGGAGGGGACTCGTGCTTGCTGGCTTTCTGCAGAAAGGCACATCCTTGCTCCCTGGAGTCCACAAATCATACGAGCAAATAGCAAGCAGGGAGACATGAAGGGTTAAAGCAGAACTCAAATACAGAGATGACCTGCTATGGCACTCTGGACACAGCGTGGCCTTTTCGCCCACTGCTAACACTGCACATATGTTACTATTCTTTTGCCAAAGCAGTATGTCCGTGTCTGAGTGTGTGTGTGTGTGTGTGTGTGTGTGCATGTCTTTGTGCGCTGCCTACGTGCGCACATCTGTCAATGTGAGCTGATGTCAGAAGACCGCCACTCTTGATTGAAGCTCCAGCGTAGGAGTGCACGCTTGTGCATGTTGCCTGTGTGTGTGTGTGTGTGTGTGTGTGAGAGTGTGTGTGTGTGTGTGTGTGTATGTGTCTACGCACACAAATACGTGTGAGAGCCAAGGTGGCTTGTCCTTTGGGCTGCGTGTTTTTCAATATAGGAAACATACCTTAAGGCCAGTGAACACAGCCATACAGGCTGATTACCTTACCAGTAAAACTAATAGTAGAGCTACCTTAACTGCTCTTGCACTCTGTTAAATTCTCAAATTCTGCCCCAGTTCCCAAAAGGATGAGTGTCATTCAGCGAGAGGAAATTCTCAGCTTGGTGTTGAAAAGTTCAACAGCTTAAAATACAGTGCTAGATAATGGACTTTAGTCAGCTATGGACTCAAATCATAAATATGTTATTTTCCCCTTTCTCCTTGGAAGTTTAGTTCTGAATGCTTTGGGAAGGTTTGGAGGGAAAAAGGAAACATTTATATAAATGAACGTCCCGGTTTGGCAGGAGACGGAGTCGGAGAATGTTTTATGGCCAAGTCTCAGACACGGGAATGCACTTTCACGCTGTTTCCATAATTCCCCTGTGATGTGGCTGCAGTGCAATCGTAGTCTTGCTGTGACACCATCACCGCAACATTACTGAACCCCTCCAAAGCATGTTTGTAGGAGGACCGATTAAAGGATACTTTCCGAAGAACTCCGTAGGCCGAAGCCAAGACAAAGGCTGAGGTCACCTCGAAGAGTCCAGCCCAGAACGTTTACGGGAACTGCGTTTAGCTGCAATACTTCTCGGTGTAAGCATGCCGTGTTCTTTACTCTGATTTACAAGGTTCCTAAGAAATCGGCTAAAGGTGATGACAGCGATGATGCTTTTACGTACACACTTAGTATCAGCACCTGTTTTCCCACTTACGCAGCTCGTGTATTTTCTTGATTGTGAAAGGGAGGAGGTGTAGTGTGTTTAGGAAGCTCTTGTTGACCCCAGAGGAACATCTTCCTGTTTGACCTGTCCCATATGGGAACATTTTGGCCCTTACTTCCTCTGCGGCCCTTTGTGCTGTAAGTCCTAATGAGTCGTAGTGCCGAAGTAAAGGGTCAGCTCCAAATGACCCTTCTGGTTTGTCTCAACCTGGAGATACGCAATCAGCTTAAGAGTTAAGCACATACTACTGGCCTCCTCCAACTCTCTCTCTCTCTCTCTCTCTCTCGCTTTCAAAATCCTTCCTTCCCTTTGACCTTCCTTCCTTTCCACCTTCCTCTTCAACCCTCCAGCTTTCTTTTTTTTTTGCTCTCTTCCATTTCCAGTCTCTGTTTACGAAGAGGGATTTATTGGTCTGAGTGGGACTGTTAGGTGTTAGGGCTTCACTGCTCAAGTGTTCTGGGACTCAAGTCCTGACCATGTGTGTGTGTGTGTGTGTTGAAGTAGTAGAGCATTCCCCAGTAAGCAGAGGGTTCCATCAACCTCTGCCACCTCTGACTCCCTCCTCTGCCATACTGGGAGGTCGAACAAAGGGACTTCCTCTCGCTAAGATGGCGTGACCTTACTGCAAATGTAATGTTTAGGATTAGGCCCAGTTCAATGGGAATGTAATCTGTCTTTGCCCTCAAATAATGTCTGGTTATGGAGGAAAGGCCAGTCAGTCTGAACAGCTTTTCGCCTTCTTCTTACTCAACCTGGCGGAAATGTGACAAGAAGGTGCCAAGACCCAGAGTAGCTCCATTCTGCTGGTAAGCGAGTATGTGAATGTCGTTTCTCTTGACCAGGATTTGGCTAGTCTTTCATGACTGGCCAGACAGGTGCATACAGCTGATGGCTTGTCCGGAGTAATTAGCAGACTAAGTTGTAAAGCCCCATTATAATCCAGAAGGTTTACATGAAGAACACATGAGAAGGCAGGGGAAATGGGTGGGCTGGAGAAGATCCTCCCATCCCTGGAGCATGTCTGGAAATTCATAGCATTGCAGCGAAAGAAAAGAAGACTTATATTCAAGGGGAAAAGGAAAAGCTGATTTGCAGCAGATTTTAATCATTTAACCACATTTGGGTAATTTATGTGCATAATTTTTTACTCTGAAATATTATTTAGGTGTTTTGCTCCAGAGCTAATCAGATTACGGTGTTCTTATTTCTTAGTTTATCATCAGGGGTAGATTGCTATTGTGTAAGCGTGTCAGTGTTCACAGAGATCACCCTGCAGAAATGTCCCGCCTCCACTCGGCATGCATGCTGTAAACTGGACTTGTCAGCCTCTCACTAGTTTCTCTTTTAGCCCCACCAGAATTGATTTGGTTCGCCATCTCCTGTATCTGTTTGCTCTCACTTTCTGCCTTTCTCTCTCTCTCTCTCTCTCTCTCTCTCTCACACACACACACACACACACACACACAGATTCATTACTTGCACCAAGAGGTCTTCGATATTTCATCTGAGCATTGTAATCACATTACATGGTTGAACGTGTTGTAGATAGCAAATTATCGGCGCAAATATGCCACATGATTGCCCGTGGTAATGTACAGCGAGGTCACAAAGACAGAAGGACTGAAGACGAAAAACACTGTCTACATTCTCGTTTACCAAGCCAAATGTCATGTGTCAGAGAGTAAAAAAAGAGCGAGATGGAAAGAAGTGTGTATCTAGGCTATGTGTGTGCGTATTCGTGTGGATGTGAGCGTGTGCCAGTGAACGAGAGGCAGAGAGAGAGAGAGAGGGAGAGAGAACGAGCAGGAGATTGCTGATAAAGATCCGTGTTAACCTTGCGTAGCGGCAGGCTGAATGGAGGGGAAAATTAGGCCTGATATAATACTCATGCATGAGGCTCTCAGACAGAGAGGGAGGTGTGTGTCACCAGCCATGCACAGAGAACATTTAAGGCCCCGAAACAAAACTCCTTCCTCGTTCCTCCGCTCTTGTCTGGCTTGCATCGCGAGAGATATATATTTCAAAGTGACACAGACATGCCGCACATTATTAAAAGCCATGTTCGTCATGTTTCCTTTCGTGGCAGTGTCAAATCCTGCGTTTGAGTAAAAGCAGCCCGAATCGATTTTGTGTCGCGTATTTATTCCGAAAAATTATTCAACGTGAAAATAATCTAATTTTCACCACTCCAGCATCTGCAGCCTTATTAGCAAGCAGGCACTTGAGGAAAGCCTAATGCCACTGTCTCCAGAAAGCAGATTTGTTGCAGCAGAATTGTTACACTTCCCAGCTGAGCTGTCCTCTCCTCTACGTGTGTGTGTGTGTGTGTGTGTGTGCCCATGGTAGACAGTGGTTAAGGGATTTAGCTCAGGTTAATGGGCCTTTTGGAACGGCTTAGCCTGTATGGCAGTGAGAATGGGAGAGAATGACTGTGGTGGGGAGATTGATTCTCTGGTTAAAGAAAGCCTAGTGACAGGGGCTATTAGCCTGCTGTGAGGAGAGTGAGAGGACAGCAAGGGCTTTTCTCAAGACCCCTTACTCCTGAATGAGGAATAGAAGACATAGTAAATGGAGATGTATACGTTAAACAACAACAAATAAAAGAAGCACAGCTTTATAACCACAAACCAGCTTTATTATATTTCTCCTCAAACTTTTGTATCAACTGTGATCAAACAAAAGGAAAATCGTCCCATTCGGTTTTTGGCCCAATCATACACAGATAGACGTCTCTTTGGCATCTTTTTTGTTTTTTTTTTGTTTTTTTTACTGAAAACATGCCATTCCTCAAATGGTGTACTGTAGAACTGGGTTAACCTTTGACAGATTTGTAAGTCGGGGATCGTAGGTCAAGGTGTTTTTATCAGTTAGCCCACTAACACACCAGAAGATAGTATTTGTAATAAATAACTCAATGACATTGATACCCTGCGTCATCTATAACATCAAGTGGTAAATCTGGAGGAGTCTCGATGTGGTTCGTTACAAATAATTAGTGTGACTTTGTGTATATGTGTGTCCCAGTAATACCTCACCTCTTATTACTGAGCTGGGAACAAAGACCACCTGCTGTTTTTGCGGGTAAATCAGCACAGCTGTGCAACAGACCTAGAAAAGTGGCCTTCGATGGCAGACAGAGAAGAGATGGCACAGCCTTTCTGAAAACACACAATGCATCGGACTGTTTTCTTGTCTGTCTAACAGCAATTTGAAACACACACACACTCACATCTTATCACCTGTCTATGCTTGAGAGGGTGTTAGCTGGACAAAAGATCTGAAAAGGGTGAAAGGTGGTGGTGGTGGTGGTGGTGGTGGTGATGTGGGGGTGAGATGTAACGAGAGACGGAGAAAAAAAGAGAGTCAGTTTAAAGGCAGAGAGACTGAGATAGTTGTCTCGTTAGACAAGCTAACTGTGCAGAATAACACGATGATTTGCCGTCCAGGGGTAACTGGTATTCAGGTTCCCCATCAGAGCTCATATGTATGTGTGTATGTGAAGGTGTCTTGGGATGCACTCCCCTCCTGTTGAGAAATAGTCTAGTGTCACCTCCCCATTACACCCCCCCCCCCCCCAAACCCCCCAACCAACACGCATACACACACACACACACACACTGATACTCATGACTGTGTGTGTGTATGTATTATAGCACAGCTCTTGCAATGAGGTACTCAATCCACTGTGGTGATAAATCAGGCACTGTGTTAATTGGTATGAAAACAACACTTTGGCAGTATATAATGTTTTATGTGTCTTTCATGTCCTTTATTGTAATACTAATGAGGGGCTGTATATCCGGGAAGGTGGGGGGTTGGTGGGGTGGGTACTCTCCTTCTCTCTCCTTGCTGTGCTGGATAAGCTCCTTAGTGGGATCACCGGAATATTCCGCCCGCCAGGCGACGCAGGCGGAACACAATCGCCCCCTCCTTCATTTGCAATCGGTAATTAGTATGCAAATGAGCCCAGGGGACCACACAAGTACTAGTGTATTACAAGAGTCTGATTATGACTCCTCAGGCTTCTCAGGGATGAGAGTGGAGTGCTGGAAGAGCTCCTCACCTCCCTATGCTCCACTGGGCTCTGAGTGCCACCCGCTCACGGAGCCCTCTGATTTGGTACAGGGCCCTGTCAGTCATCACATTTACCTTATCTGCCACTGCTTAATTAATATGGCGTGATTGTCATTATGCCATTTGCATATGGGATTATGTTCTCCTGTTTACGAGTTAGTACTAGAGATTCTGTTTTGTTGAGCATGCTGCAGGCAGTCACTGAAGTGTCACACTTGTTCCGTATGACTTATTACAAGATCAGAATGAAAATTCGAAGAAAACAAAAGGTCAGAAGTGACTACAACCATGCCACGCCTGTTAGCATCCTAGACTGGCAATGCACCTAGATCAAAATGGACAGTTGGTTTTCTCTAATGGAGAGAATGACCTCTGAACCTTTGGCTTGAGATTGTCAGTCTGAATCAGGTTCCTTTCCAAAGCGCAGTCCGGATTCCTGGTTTTCCCCATGACCTGACTTAAGGAAGAACAGAGAGCATCAGGATCTATATCACCTCAGCTGCCCCCCTCTCTTTGTTCTCACAGCCAGGCGGGCTGGGGGTATTGGCGGGAGAGATTACTGGCATATTGACGGCTTAAAATGAAGCTCGGGAGATAGGCCTGGGGCTTCTGCTAGGGTGAGCTCAGGCACCAGTTTCTTGCTGTAGCACAGGGATGTACAATCCTGGTGGTGTCAAGTGGCATAGGGAGATGAGATCCTGGATATGTTGTATGGTCCAAGGAACTAGGCTATGTATGGGCAAAATGTTGGGTAGGGTTGATTTGATTTTTTCATTGCACTCGATTGGTATGAGCTAGCTACGAATCATGAGAGAAGTGGGAAATGGACATCTACTCTCTCACTGATCCCAGTAGCTTAGGAGCTCATGGAGCAAAACACCATGATTCTGATGTGGCCAGAAAGCATGAGCTTCTGTCCCTCAATCAGCCCTCCAAGATCTTCATATCTTTAGTGTGCATTCAAACATACTCTGTAGTAATGTCTTGTAGCAGTTTGAATATTACAATGTGGATGTTCCTGCAGGCCAAATGCACCACAGGGGGCTCATTCCATAAAGCAAATATTATTGCACACCAAAATAATTTATGAGTAACAACACCCCCACCCCCCACCACCAAACCTGCCAGCTCTCCCCCAACCTGCCATGAAGCTCCCTTTCCACTAGCTCTCCTAGTGGCAGTATTTATGACGGAGGGTTTGTTCTCTGCTTCCATATTTCACGAAAAAAGAGTGGGGGGGTGGGGGGGGGTGGGGGGGTTGTAATGAAACACACTGTGCACAGAGGTTTGTGTTGTGACAGCTGTAATTGTGGAGCACATTAAAAGCCGGTGAAGGAACCCTCCACCTTATTTCTTCTGAAAGCGCAATGTGACAGAAGGAATGGTGGGTAGGGGAATAGGCATTCCACTGAGTGGAGTGAGGGGTTTGATTAGTGTTGTCATGTTCAGTGTGAACGTCTTTTTGATGGAGTGATTATAGGTGTTGGATGAAACTGCCTTAGAAGACGGTAGCCTGGTTTTAATGGTGGTCTGTGATGTCCCTTGGCATATCCACACAGGAGACTTAATATGCATGTACACCCTAAATTTGCTTTCCAGAGTCTGGGTTGGGAGGTCAACACAAATGCCACATGAATATCAATTAATCATGTCCTATATTGGTTGCAGGTGCTTTTGGTCAAGAAGGGTCAAGAAACCACCAATTTTTTACTCAATTAGTGGCAAGCGGCATGCATGCTGTAGCCTGTGGAGACCGGCTTGGGGATAGTTGGTATTTATTATAACCTCTTTATTATTTGGGTCTAGTCCTCATACATACTTCCTAGGTTTTGTTTGGGAGTCTCTTGTTGGCCAAACCCTACCATGAGGTGGCCCAAAATTGTGACCCAATAATAAATCTGTGAGCATGATTTGCTGTGCTATCTGCATGCAGGCACACAGTGAGGTTAGTGGAGCTTAATGATGCTATTCTGCCAGCCTTCGTCAAGTCAATGGTGCTCCATTTCAAGGTGGATGGCTACCGTAAAAGGGTTAAAGCCCATGGAACAAGGCACATACCCCCTGGGAGTCTCCACCAACCCCCAGGGAGGAGGCTTTGTCTCCTTGGGCAAACATTCCCACAGAAAAAGGGAAAAAAGCCATTTGGCTCCCCCAGCTTGTGCTCCTTTCACTGGTTGAGGAGGTCTTCCCTAGTCAACAGCTGGACATGACGTGACAAATTGGGGGCTTTGTCTTTCTGGGGAAGCAGAGGGGGTGGCAGAGGAGAAAATGTTGTGAAAGGGTTTGGGGGTGGCTGGGGGGGGAGGGGGGGTGCTCTGGACATTGAAAGGATGCAGGGGAGCCATAGAATGTATTGTGAATCATGGTGACACAATGCAAATTGCACAGTTTAAAGGGGAAATATGTCGGGGCTTTGTTTCAAATTGAAACGGTCCAGCTTATCGAGGGGAAAAGTGAAGTACCAATTTTGCATGGGGTCAGACAGGGATGGTTAGCCAAGCAGTGGAGATGACAGGTAACTGGGAGCACTAATGCACAGGAAAACAGTTTCCACCTGATTTCATTTTATAAAAAGCCAATTTGGTTACAAATGAGTCTCATCAAACCTTGTAAACTTACTTGGAATACAAAAAAAAAAAAAAAAAAATCTCATTGCTGTAATTATTTTCTGGATTCAGAAAGCCCATAATAGAGCGTTTGAATTCAGCTTTTACAGGTACAGGTCAGAGTGGATCAAAAACAAAATGGGCTTTGAAACCTTTTACAAAAAAAGAAAGGCATAAACAATAAAAAAAAAAAAAGTGAAGCCTCTGAGTTGCAAAGTCACGGTGGGCTCCAAAGCCCTTCAGCAGCCATTTTATGAAGCTGCTCCTCTCTCAGAATGAGAAAAGAGATCCCCCACGAATGACCCCTGGGTGAAAAAGCTCCGTATTTGACAGAGTCCGCCTCTTAACTTGTTAACTTGCTAATTGCCCAGCAGTCACTTCATGAGCTGAACAATGGACTGCTAGCTGAGCGATGGGGTTCTCTCTTTGAGAGGCCGGCTGAGGGGGCCAGGTGGCCATACTGGGGGAGCAGAAAGGGGCCGGCTAGCCTTGAGTGTTGTGTGTGAGGTCTGGCTTGGTTGCCAAGGGGATGGCAGCCTGATATATTATCCGGAGGAGTATTGGGCTGACCCAAGGAGATGGAGGGGCAGGTGGGGCATGACTGTGCCCCACATACCCAAATACTCCACTACCACCCCCGCTCAGATCTTCTCTGCATTCTCTCTGTAACCTCCATCCTCACTTTGTGTTTGCCTAGCCGAGGCTTGGTAGTGTGTGTGTTGGTAGTGCTAACCAGGATTCAGACTCAGAACATGTTAAGTAATTAGGAAGAGCTTACAGGGCCATTTCCATGACAGCTGCTCCTACTACAAACACAGCACCGGCCAGAGGGAGCCAGTGCATTGTGATCTGTTTTTCAGGAATGATGTTGCCAAACACAATAGTTCAGCATGTGTGCTGGGTAGGGCTCAAAGTGCTAGGAGGCTGAAACTGGTCTGTCTGTTGCTACACAAACACCCATTACGACAGTCACTGAAGAACCGACAGCATCCAGAGAATTTGACCACCCTGTTGTCTTTGCACAGTGTAGCTTTGAGGTATCAGGAGAGTTTGGAATATGGAGATAAAATCACAGCCCATCTTTTTAGTGTGCTAGATAGAACCATATTGGTTCGGTCCAGGCCTCAGTGGTATACAGAACTCGGTTGGAGGGCTGAAGTTAAATGATTGGCTGTTGCACTCGTTCCCATGTGTTAACCATGTTAGAATAACAGTCCTAGCATGGTCTGTGATTCCAGGTCTCCGGGTGACACCATGGGGCCAAGGGTAAGTGGACTCATGCCTAACTGAGTGTTCAGTCGAGTGGGCTGGCTGTTTTGGTGAAACCCAGGTCTCGTTTCAGGCCTTGTATATTTTCCTGGCTCGTCTGTGTTTATCCGCAGCCACTCTGTTTGGCGTCATTTCAGAGGTAACTTATTCTCTCACTCACTTATACCACAAACCACCAAGATTGCAAGAAAAGGGAGGTGTAAGATTTTTTCCCAGGCCTGTTTATTTCAGCCTCCTGATTGTATCCCAGAGAGCTTCAAACAGTGTTTGCATGTGCGTGCGGGCTCATGTATGTCACCCCAATTTCCAGCTCTCTGAAGTGTGTACACTTGTCTGCTCAGGGCACTCTGATGTTCTGGCCATTGTTTTCAAGTGTTTGGTGGCAACTGTACTATACTGTGTCCGTGGACCCCTCCTGCCTATTCTCACTTTGCAAGCATACGTAGTCCTTAAATAGCAGTTTCATAAGCCACAATGTTGTAAGCAGCCATTTACATGCTTGAAGTAACAGAGCCTGTCCTGACCCTCCCTTCATTAGAGATGCCTAGCTCATCAGCGTTCCCTGCTAGGTTCCCTCTATGTACTGCTGTGCTCTGGACGTATGCCTCCTAACAAGCCAGTATTATTTTACTGTACCTCCTTAACTGCACCATGAGTAAATCATTACATCTATGAGCCAGCATCGTCTAAAAAGGGGTGCAATTAAGTCACTGTAACCTGAAAATCACTGTTTTTAAGAAATCTGGCACACATAAACAGCAATATCATTACATCTGCGCACACGTGCACAAACACACACAAGCACACACCTCCTGGAGAGTGTGCGGCACTCCCCTTTGCCACAGCAGATGTTTTTCATGTGGTTCCTTGCTCTCTCTAATAGCCTTCCTGGTCTGTGGCCCTGATACCGTGTGTGTTTTCCTAGCTCAAGCCAGGCAGGGGAGTTTGTGTGTGTGTGTGTGTGTGTCGGCAGGAGTAGAATAAGAATTCCTTCAGGCCTCAGTGTCAAACAATATAAACATGATCTCTATATTTGGAGAGAAGCTGCGCACCGCTTGACGTGGGCCGAAAAAGGGTGCTCACTGTGCTATCATTTAGAAGCACGGACTTGGAATGATAAATTAAAAACCTCTCGGTGTCTTGCCTCTCCTCTCAGTCATGGTCATTAGAGCGCAGGTCGTGGGTACCTCATTTCTCCTGGCTCGGTCGTGCCATGTGTGTGTGTGTGTGTGTGTGTGTGTGTGTGTGTATGTGTGTGTGTGTGTGGAGAGGGCTTGCACTTGATGGCTTCTGGTTGTGCCCCCACCCCTTTTCTCTCTCTTTCTCCGTGCTCCCCTCGCCCTCCCCTGGCTGCCCTTCTGCTTGGCATCTGTTAAGCTGCTAAAGAGAAAGCTGTGTGGTGAAACCGGTGCGTCTTGCTGGGTGGATTTGAACAAGCACATGCCTGTTCTACCTCGGTGGCCTATGAAATGAGAAAATCAGCCACTGTGATGCCGACGGGAGCAGGGCTTGGGTGATAAATCTGTGAGGACTTTTTGCATGTGTGTGTGTGTGTGTGTGTGTGTGTCTTGTATGTGCATACTTGTATGTGTGTGTGTGTGTGTGTGTGTGTGTGTGTGAGAGAGAGAGAGAGAGATGCACAGAAGCAGTTCCAAGATTTAAGGATTTGATTTCACCCCAGCAAAGATCTGCGTCTGGAAAGCCATCGCCTTAAATGCACATTGCATTAAAACATGTATGAGTTCATTCTTCCTCCTCGATCATCTGCCTTTCTGTCGTTCTTCAAATATTCAATAATTCATTCCCTCCTGTGAAACAGAGAGGGTCAGTTCACACATGCAAAACTCTTGACTCCTGTCGCAGTGCCTTAGTAGTGGGAACAAAACCATTTTCAAGTTTCCAAAGCGTGTTCACGAGCACACCATCTCTATTAGATCAGTGAGATGTCAAGATCTGTATCTGCTCTTTAATGTTGCTGTTTAGACTGGGAGGTAATTTAATCTCATCCTTTGACATTGTTGCCTTTACCGCGAAAGCATTCCACCGGTTAATGACTCCAGAAGCATCCGACCTCAGTTTGGAGCGTCTGTCTGATGGAGGAAGACCAAACCATGATATCAGCCCTCATATTGAAGATGGCTACTGTTAAATGTCATGGTGGGGCTGATAGGATCTGATCTGTGAATAGGGGGAAGAGGAAGAGAGGTTCTTTTAATCTCCTTGCATCTGCTATCATCCTCAAAGCGGTCGGGATGAAGCAGGGGGGAACACCTGTGTATGTAGTGCGTCCTTTAGGTCCAAACATGTGGGTGATTGAAGGGCTTGAAGGACAGGTGTGTGTGGACGTATAGTTAAAGAGACAGCAAAAACAGTTCTGTTCTCAGTGTGTGTTAAGCGGAAACAAAGCCAACCGATCACAATTACAGAAAGCCAAAGGTCACGGGCAGAAATGATCTTTTGCGCGTGTGTTCATCCTTACAGTGGATAGGTTTATGATGTGTCGCTGGCTTCCTGCGCTCCACACTGTTAACCTCCAGCACACAGGGCTGAGCTGTCACAAGGCTCAAAGCATGTACTCTCGCCTACTTTCTTACACTGGCATTCAGATCATGCTTTGATCTGAATCCTGGTCTGATCTTAGCACAGAAAAAAAAAAAGGAAAGATTATCTAAATTTATATCTGTAATGAAAACGTAAATAAATAAGTATCTATGGTCACAGCTGCGTGAAGAGGATTAAAACCCTCAGCGGTGTCGTAAGTCATGCTCGGAACCCACACGTGCAGGAATGGGAGCTGTTTTAAGAGACTCGACCTTCCTGTCGCCCCTTACTCGTGTGTATTATCCAGAACTCCGAGGAAGCACAACTTCCCAATACGCCTCATTCATAGGCCTTATGGGAGCCTGAACAAATCTAAGATGGGTAACCTCTGTCTAAACAGCCTGACATCAGCTATAGCCTGATTTTCACTCCTGCATCCCTCTTCCTGGCGCCTTCGTGTTGTGACTCGCGACAAATCCTCCAATTTGCTCAGCTGTGTGAAAAGCCAAGGGGGCATCGATATCATACCATTTCCGACTGATCCGGCCCTGCTCTCGGGTTTCACGGCCCAGGGTCTGGAGAGAAGTGTGGAAGGGAACAGTTTCACACTCCTGCTCCAATCACACTGATACACACCAATCCTATCCTGCTTATTGATCTAGGTCTGGCTAGTACTTAACACTTGTCTACCACTGAGTGGCCAGCTTATGCAAGAATATTAATTCACTTCAATTATTCGACAGGGTTGAAAGGATACCTCTGCCACAGTTTATGAACGCTAGGGTAACATCTAATAGAAAATATTAAGAGCCTGGCACTGCCAATATACTAAAAATCAAGCGACTCCACCCTTAATCAATGTGAGGAGAGAAGAGGATGCTGTCTCAGCAGGAAAAGGGATCTCACCATTGATTAGTGAACTTCCTAGGTTAGCTCTCATGGCTTGGTGACAGGTGCAGCAGGAAGGCCTAAAGCACACACACTTAAACACCTACACATTTGTTTCCTTTCATCAAATCCACCCAGTATTACCGCATCACTTCACTCTTTATTTAGTTTCAAGGGTTTTCAAAAAGGCTCGTTTTTAAGACTCGGAAAAAAAAAACAAAAAAAAAAAACACGCACCATTCTCCCATGTAAAAGTTCTCCAGTCACCCTCCCCCTGTCCTTTTGAAACTCCGCCTCATCATTCCCACCATAGTGGATCCCTTAAAACCTGATCCTGGCTGATTTTCAAGCCTGCCTGATCGATTTCCCTGGGTGAAAATAAGAGGATACGAAAGCATGTTAGACTCTCTGGAATCAGATCCAATCCATTAGAGGGATCAATACGCTGAAGGCAAAAGGGAGAAAAAAGAGCCCTGAGTGTTGACAAAACCAAATAAATATAGATGCGCAAGAGAGCAGAAATTAGATTACTGTCAAAGAATCTAAGCACAACACTTTTAACCCCTAACCTAACAATCTGTGTTTACACCACAGTGCAAGGGCACGGGAGGGCACGCGGTAACAGACACAAACACGCAGGAAGCATGCGGCCTCACTCAGAGAAAACACACAGAGCAGGGCTTCGGTAACTGGAACCACACAGGGGTGCTAGCCTTTGACTGCACAATAGGGGAAAACGCTGTGTGTTTTTTTTTTTTGTTTGTTTGGTTTGTTTTTTTTCCAGCTCTTACAGCCAGTTAAATATATCGTATGATTTCTTAAAAGTTTTCTTTTCTTCTCATTCTGCAAATCTCTCCATTAAAAAAAAAAATCTAAAGCATAAAAAATGTTTTACAAAATGTCATTTCAAAACCCACGTACTAACGTGTGTTTTTTTTTCTTTCTTTCTTTTTTTTTATGCTTGGCCCGTCCTCCCATCATGGCTTTCTGCTCTTAGGTAAGTAATGTTTTTAACACGTTTCTCCACAAGCATAGGCTTATACATGTTTTAGTACAGATACTGACTGTAAAGCACTACCCCCACCACCAGCCAGCCTTTTCATAAATATGAGGAGATTAATCAAACACAGCAGGTTCATTATTTCGCTGGTTGTTTCCGTGTCCAGACCACATGCTTTCACTGACATTCCACTGGCTCCACGTGCTTGCTGAAGCAGATCTGCCGATTATTACTGCGCTGGCGACAGCCGCGCATAGCTACAGCATGTAACATTTTTAAAGTGTTAGCAGTGGCAGAGAAAGCGACCTGTTGGAATGCAGACACTCTACCCACACCCCACAACTCCCATAATCCCCCTCATAATGGACTGGCAGCAATGCCCAAGGTCTGCTCTCCAGATGGAGCCTCTGTATGGTAAAGAACTGGCACTAGCCGTGCCCAAACCCCCACCGCTCTTGCACTCCCAGACACATCCGCCCACAGATGGGACACATACACACACACACACACACACACACACAGACATATGTATACACAAACATACCCGCCCCGCCCGCTTTCACCTCAGCCCCTATTTATAATAAAAGTGGTTAGAACATCTCAGTTAAGATCAGGAATCCTGGCCAGTTTGCCGCAATGCATGAAACAGGTTATGCGCTTTCTCTCATCTCGCCACCTAATGCTTTCTTTACCCTTCACCTTCTAGCCAGGGAGAAGCTTCTCCATGCTGCCTCTTTTCCTCCTCCTCCTCCTTCCCGGCTCTTTCTGGCTCTCCCCCTGATGCGGAGGAGGCCGAGGTGCCACTCAGGTGATTCCCATTGATTTCCGCTCCACGATCGTGTCCTCTGCAGGTGTAAACGTGGCGGGTCAAGTTGATGGCACTTGACTGATCAGACATCTTTGGCAGCAGGGCCACTCAATAGCCCTCCCTACAGAGCAAGGCTAGAGATCTATGGCTGTAAAAGAATGAAAGATTAATAAGAGGCTTTTGCATAGATTATATTGTAGGTGCTGCTTTGCCAGTTTGAATGGAATCCCCTTTTGGGAAAATCTTTGTAAAGCTTTTCTTTATTATATGTGGTGCGGTATGCGAATAGTTATATGATAAGATGTAGATGTTATATGATAAGATGCAGTTTACTTCCTTCAAATAGTACTTGTAAAAACAGAGCTAAAAACCTCAAACAAAATATATATTTGAAGATCATAACAATATGATGAAATGTTACATGCTTACAGTTTTGTATAGTCCTGTGAAGGGAAGTTTGCCTGTCTAAACGTGTAAGCGTACAGACCCATGAACTTGGCTATGAGATCCAGCACCATGCCGTGCGCTTCGGATGCACTTGCGTCCTCTCTTAACTGCTAATTGGCCTAAGCAAAACTCCTGAGAACGGAAAAAGGTGGGAGGCGATTCGGCGTTCGATAATCATTGAGCCAAGTAATAGTTCTGAGTGTTTTAGGAGCAATATTATTACCATGTAAAGAACGGCTTGATTACTTTATTAGCCCCTTCAAATCATTCTGCTATCGCTTACCAAACCGACCTCAGAGACCCTACCCTCAGCGTCACCCCTCTGTGGCGCACCCCATGAAGAAATCAAATTATGGGCACTGCATGTTTAAATCATGGACCCTGTACCCTGAGTGACATAAAAAATGACTACGGGGGGGTTACGCAGAGTTCAGGTCGGATAATGAAACAGCCATGGAGGTAATAGAGAGAGAAGAGGTGTTCTGAATGTGGGGGGAGGCAGCAGGAGGGGTTAATAAAAGGGGTTCATTTAGAGGGTATCTCCTTAGTCTGACCCGCTTCGTAGCTTCTCCATTTTTACCTCCTCTTCTCTTTCCGAGTCCTACTTTTCCCAATGATGGACTGCCCCGATGGATTGAAAGTGGACTTTTATTTAAGTCATCGTTGTGACGGTAGGTTAGGGCATTGATTGAGCTAGATCGCATAAATTCAACGCTATTTACCAGCTGTCTGTGAATCAAAAAAGGACCTCCTCATTCTTCTGTTCTCTTAATCCATGTTGTTAGCAACATAATACTTGTAATTTGACAGCTCCATCCTGCTCGCTCGTGTTGGCATAGTTGGCGGTTGCTGACTGAGATTAAGCTAACTCTGATCAGATGGTGCGTTTCTGACGAGACTAATTCAAGTGTCAGTTTCAGTCATAACAGGCGTGCCTGAGTTTGGCTTTTGGAGACTGTTAATTCAGTCTGAATTCCTGCCATGGGAAAGCGCAGATGGTGGTGGAGGTTTCACAGGTGCACTTCCCCATCTGACACCTGTCAAATGTTTACGGCTCAATCCAGCATGTTCGCCGCAAGCCTCCTTCTCATTATTAAATACCTCTGCCCTCTGTCTCCGGTTGATGGCTGCCACAGAAAGCAAGAACATATCACCTTTGACCTTAGGTCTGTCACCCTACTACCTGTTTGCGTTAACCTTATGGTCTGGCCAAAAGGAAGGTCAAAAGCACGGGACTGTCTCGGTGTGTCTGACACCACGCAAACAGTTTATTAAAATGAATAAGGCAGGGAGTCGTTTTCTCAATAACTCATCTACAAGATGCAAATATTCATCCTTATCTTATCAACTATCTATCTATGTTTTTACGTGCTATTTAGTTACTGATAGCAAAATGATAGCCATTTTTACTAACTTACACCACTGCAGAACATCATTTGTCACGCTGTCCTTTTGACCTTGAGCCTCACATCCTCCAAACACAAAAATCCAGCCTCTGTGACCAAGTGAGAAATAAAAAGCCTATTACAGGACGCTTCCAGCAAGCCGTTGTTGACGGTCTTTTACGGAGAATGCCACTGATGTCTTCATTTAGAGCTCACCCCTGTGGCGTAGCTCTGCTGGGGAGTCAGCAGCCCAAGCAGCAGCCGGGTGATTAGTAGTAAAATTTTAATAGGGATCCATACATATGTCTAGCTGTCATTTTTATGAGGACGTTTATACAGCAGCCTCCGCCATCATCGGGCCCAGTCGGCCAGGACCTGGGAGCGAGGCTGAGCACTGAGCACGCATCCTACTGACACACACATCTTACGGCCTGTCCTGGAGGGAGTAGGAAAGGGTGGAAGGCAGAGTAGGGGAGGGGACGGGGGTGCTTTATGGCGTTAAAGAGCAGCCTTAGCTTTTAGAGTAATGGGATAGCAGGGATTTGGGTGCAGTTGGAGCCAGTCTGATATGATATTTATTGGCCCTGGTCCGTTGGGAACACTGAGCTTAATGTGACTCCCATAAGAGGGGTCCAAGGTTCCTTCCTCAGAAGTATTTACAGTAGGTCCCCGAGCCATTGCAATTAATGCACTTAATCATGTAGCCAACCCTTGGCTTTTTTGCCATGTGCCATTATGGCTTGTGGTGAAACAGCATTGGTGTGAGATGACTCACGTTGATCTTCTGAGATCTATCCAAGCATGCAATATCAAAGACTTTTGACATCCTAGAACCACAGATCTTAGTCGCTGTATGATAACACGACCAAGTGGACCTTCAGGATCTGTGGTGATTGTACCTGTATTTCACAAATGTGTTCCCTACTGATCAGAGATGGGATGAAGAGGCAAAGTCCACAAGTGTAGACCATAAAGACCTGCACTTCATGCCTTATCTGGTCTGGTTGGATGCTATCAGAGCTCAAGTGAAGGGTCTCGCACCACATCCCCATATAGAGTAAATAAATACAGTCGGGGGTCAGAAAGGCAAAGGGCTTAGAAAGGTGAGGCTACTAGGGGAATCGATCCATAGGCAGGCTGAGGGGTGAATGTTTCCTCTACTAACAAGTGCGCTAACATAGTTAGAGTCTGGTCACACCTGCGCCGGGCAGAGGAGTTGACTAATGTTGTATAACGAGAGAGCATGAGAGTGAGGAGAGTCCTTTATCCCAACCGGAGAAGCAGACCTACCCATTACAAGGCTTCCATTTTGGCCCCTAATGCAATTAACACCACTGAGTGAGGGGTTAAGACAAGGTTGCCGGTGGTGTAGCTACAGCCCGGGGCCGGCGCATCGAGGGAGGGAAATCGGTCTGGAATTGAATCACACAAGGGGACAGAGGTGATGGTTCCCTGAGGACAGCCGAGTACAGGGAACTAGAGTGAGGCAGGCTAGGAAACACACTTGCTGGACCTCCATCAGAACACAGCCCACACTAATACACATGGCCTCATCATAATTTACTGACCACACTTAAATCCACATACATCACCCAGCACAGGCCTCAACTGGATTTAGAAGCATCCTATTAGTGTGACAGTAGAAAGCATATATAGTAATAGTAAGCCTAGCCAACTGGACATTCAAATTGACTTGATCTGAAACATTCAAAAATATAGTTTTCATATCCCTGATATAGCCACAACAGGGAGCCACGGTTGGGAAGTGACGGATGTAGTAATTGTCATGATTGGCTTTTCTTTCAACTGGATTACAGTAAAAACGGCATAGTAGATTATTAGATGGCGCATTCAATACAACCCCCTTGCTATTACCCAATAATTCTTATCGCCACTTTTCTCGAGCAGAGTCTTCACTGCGATAAGTGAACATTGGTCTGCTTTATGGCTGATAATCTCAGACAGCCAGATATGATCAGAGGCTTTGGGGGCCACTGACCACTTAAACCAGGCAAGGCCCTTTCAGCAACGTAATAACCAGCAATTGCGCAGCTCACATCTATCAGCACACATATCGACCTGGCACGACTCTGGCCACAGATGCTGGGCCTATTAGCCCCCTTTTGTTTGTTTTGAATGAGAATAGAAAAGGAATTGGCTCATGTTTGATCTTATTGTCGGTAACTCGACCTCCCTGGTGGCCGAGACCAAAACCAATTCTAATCTGGTTAGGGAGACGTAGCTAGCTTTTCTAATGCTTTTTAAGAGACAAAAATATGGTGACAGATAATAACATAAATGGGGAAAGCTTTTGGGCCTGCCGACCGCAGCTATAGATCCCCCCTCCATACCTCTGCGGCTCCAGCCAGGGCATTAGAGCCACTAGGATCGGTTCGGAATTTATGGCAGATGTAAGTGCATTTGATTGATAGGACTGTTTAAGATCAGTCTACATGGCCATTTATTTAATTTCGAAAGAGCAAATGAGTAGATCCGGAAAGCTGCTGCGGGCAACTGTGGACTCGGTGACGGAAAACCGACAGCTCGTCTTTCCTGCCAGATTAGACAGAAAGAAAAATAAGCAGTAAACACAACTTTCCGTTATTCCCCAGCGTAGGGCTGTTTGTTGGCGGTGTTGGCAGGCGATTAGATTTAAAATGATATTTTTAAATCCGGTGATCATTTTTCTGTTCTGGATTGTTTACCAAGCCTATTTGTTTGTGTGTGTGTGTGCATGTGTGTGATGTGTGTGAGGACAGTACACAAGTGTACTCCAGCCTGTGGCTAGGAGAGAAACTCAATCTGCTTATAGCTACATCCTGTGTCCTTCATAATCCCGGTGAAACGAGGTGCTCTGACCTCTGTAATATCACTGGACTCCGATGACAGCTATGTGTGTGTGTGTGTGTGTGTGTGTGCATTCCTTTGTTGTGCCCCAAATATGCAGCTGTATTTTATACTTTGCAACGTAGGAAACGTATTATTTCACCTTCACTTTAGCTCACACAGTCTCACACACACCCACACACACACACACACACACACACAGTGTTTGATAAGTACCTATGAGTAATAGCCTCGCTCTGGCAGGCAGCTGCTGGCTCTTGTTTACATGCTAAGTGATTACCCTAATTTTGCGAGCAGTCTGATAAATAGTCTGCCCCTGTGACAGCCTCCATGAGAGCCATGGCGATAATACCATTTTGATTATTCAATAAATAACCCATAATTCGACATTGATTGGGCTGTGAATGTGATGTTGTGTGTGTGTGTGTGTGTGGGGGGGGGTGTATTGACCCTTGTGGTCAGTTCTATACTGACCACTAGTCACTAAGGTCAGCGCTCTCTACTCGATGCCCACTCTTCTCCATGCTGATTTAATTTGTAAAGGATGCACCCTTTCGGTCTCTCTTTTATTGGCAAATCCAAGCCCCCCCCCCACCACCACCACCTCCACCCCTCCAATGACCGCTACTTAATAACTTTTAAAATTATCCCATGGCTAGTGACGAGCGTATTAGTGCGGCAGGCTTAGCATGAGGTGTATTGAAATCAATGCAAACGGCTTTGTTGGCCTCTTGAATAATGGTTCATTTTTGGAAGCCGCGCTCGTCGAGGCCGAGCCCTGATCCACTTAGCGCGCTCGGTCCTTTTCCAATTCTGTATCATTTTTCCCCCGCATAGCCAACGGTGGCCACTGATGCAGTTATTGGAGTCTTCCTGTTCTAGTTATTGGACTATTGATCCTCGAATGTTTTGCCTTCTGTCCATTTGCTTTTCATTTATATGCAGATGCCCTTGCACAGGGCAGCTTCGAGTCCTCCCTTTCCCAGCTGTCTGTCAAACTCTCACTCCTCCTCCTTTGTGACATCACTCATTCTTGATGGGTCAGCGATGGGTGTCTGGGAGAAAGCGACAGATTCATCTGTCTACGTGAAAAACCTGGCCTGAAAACGGGCTTCTCTTTCAGCAAGCTGGCAAATGGCTTTTCCCTGAGCAGATACATTGCTGTGCTGGCTTTTGCCTATTAAATACCTAGCCTCAATTGCCCATTATTTCCCCCAATAAAACTGCTGCAGACTGTGCGATTTCTGTTCCCCCTGCCGCTCCCCTCTTCGTCTTTTGTTTCGGAAAACATGCTTCAGATGCGACTAAAAAAAGGGAGCCTTAATGAAGTGAAACGTTTGATGTTTCGAAATAAGAAGCAGACCTGGGGCCTCCGTGCTCGGCTCAGCAAACGCGGCGGTTGATCATAGGTGTGGAAAGCCAATCTTTTAAAAAGGCTGAAGGGGAAAAAATGTTGCTTGTCCTGCCAACAGGACCTAGTTGCCCCAACACCACCACTACCACCCCTCCGCCCTTACCCCGGGCTATTGGCAGCACTCGTATTATTCAATTACTGAGAGCTACAGGAAACACGGGATCACTTTGTGAGTTTCATGCCCCAATAAATAAGATTATATGGACAGAAAAGAAGTAAACCTGTGTTAAAAATCTCCTAACTGGCCAGACTGAAAGGAGTGTGGACACGTTCCAAATAGGGTATAGCTTGCATGTATCTGTAATTCACAGGCTTATGTTACCTAGTACAGGTGTAACTGAGTGGAATAGCAATAGACACACTCTGCTGCTCTATGTCCCTCTGGTAAGGAGAAGAAAAAGCTAATAGATGAAGAAGAGAGAGAGAGAGAGAGAGAGAGAGAGAGAGCAAACGTAGCTTGAGAGAGGGTCAAAATGATGATTTAGAACCACGGTCATTATGCCTCACTTTTGTGTGTTAGGAGAAAATCATTCCATTCATAATTCATTCCCTCAATTACTATTAATAAAGCGGTATTTCAGCAAGGGAGAATGGCAGAGGACAATTACATGTAACATGGCATTAGCGTTTCTATTTGAACACTGCCTAGCCCAATTCCTCACCCGAGCAATAAGAGGGGATGATCCCGCTGGACTTTTTCCACGGGAATTATTGTATGGATATGATATTCTAATTTATTAGCCCCTGTGAAATGTATTCGCTCGGTTAATTGAGCACATTGGAGAGTAAAGACCAAAGGGACGGAAAGTGGAGGAAGGGCTGACACTATTTCGAGTGCGAGTTATGAACGAGAGGCCGGATGTGAGTTTATGGGGATGAGAATATGTGTGGGAGTAATAATTACTGGTCATGATGGGCTCCTTCATAAGTCAAGGAGAGGATGGTTGTTTCAGCCTGAGAGAGAGAGAGAGAGAGAGAGAGAGAGAGAGAGAGAGAGAGATGCACAGAAGCAATTCCAAGATTTAAGGATTTGATCTCACACCAGCAAAGATCTGCGTCTGGAAAGCCATCGCCTTAAATGCACATTGCATTAAAACACGTATGAGTTCATTCTTCCTCCTCGATCATCTGCCTTTCTGACGTTCTTCAAAGAGGGGCATAGATGGGCAGGCTATATTTCACAGCAGTCACGTCCCAGCTCCTGGCTTACTAAAGGACTAGTACATTGGCACACCTTGTAGAGCTCCATTACATACACCTACACATGCACACACACCTGGCTGCTCTGCCTGCACCTGGGCGTTCGGTCCCACCTCAGGGAGCCACCTCATTACAATAGTGCCAGGCCTTCTGAAAGGCTGCCAGCCTAGTGAGGGTGGAGAGGCACACCTCTTTCACAAACAGTGATAATTGATTAAAGAAAGAAGGAGATTGTAAAGAGCTTGTAAAAGCGCTCAGCGTTTCAGCCACCGCTGAGATTATCAGGTATGGCGCCACGTGCCTTTTCCCAAGGCTACAACTATAATAGGTGGTTTGCTCAAACTTCTCCTTTTTCAAGGGAAATGTTTAACAGCCTCTTTGTATAAAAAGGAAGGGGGGGGGGAGGGGGGAACGTATTTGATGCACATAAAAGTCTCCAGATTGACAGCGTTGTATACTACATCAGAGATTAATTAATTAATTTATTATTATTCTTTTTTTTAAATCTCAATCTGCTGCCAATGTACGGTGCGTCCAGCAGCTCGGGCGGACATTTTTATTCCAGGCATCCTCTCGTACTTTACTCACTCACTCAACTCTCACTTAGATGTCTGGCCATGATGTAACTCCTGCTGTATTTCATTCAATTATCACTAAAACAGTTCGCACACACACACACACACACACACACACACACAATAAACTTTAGCCCATATATGAGCATCCATTTCCAATTCTGATCAGATCACCCCCCCAACCCCCCTCCCCCTCCCCGCCCCCTCCTCAACCCATAACAAAATGACCGAATTCCTATCTTTTGAAAACACTGTGGAACATGCTGGAGTACGATTAAAATTTGGGTAGGGTTGGGCTGGGGTTTGGGTCGGGGAGCCATGCGGAGTCAGGTACGTCTACACATCTAAAGACGTATGGAAGACTGTGGGTAAACAACAACACACACCATCCTACAAGTTTCAAATGTTCTGTCCTAAAGCAAGATTCTTATTTTGCTATATGTTGCGCACACCTTCAAACTTTCCACCCTATAAAGTTCCTAATGCATCCTAATTCAGTAATGACCTGCTAGAGCAATGTCATAGCCAGGTTATTACCGTCATCGCTGTAACATTATAAACTGACGCACATCTCACCCCTTTAACGTGTGTGAGTCAGAACCGAGGGTCCAGAAAGTCCTGGCATGGGAAGTTTCATTTGACACGTACCAGGCCAAAGTTCTCTAGCTGTCTCGTTCACCAGCGCTTTGAGTCTCATGCAATATTTTTAAGTACTGCTTTACAAGACTTCTTGTATTCAGCTAGTTGGCAGAGACGGGTGAGGCGTAAGGGATACATACGAACTCATAACAACGAGAAGAACAGAAGAATCGAGAAAGCGCCTCGACAGAGTGGACTTCAAATGTCGAGACACGTCTGAAGTAGTGGAATGTACGTATTCTGCAACACTGGCTTTTATTTGGCTAATTTCTACATGTGTAAGTGCAGACCATCCATCCTCCCTGGACAGGTTTCATGGGGATTTGGCTGCTTTGACCGTGATATAAAGCTGTCATAATTTATTTGAAATACTAAAGGAGAAGACCAACATTAATCACTCTTTCTTGTTTATTAAAGCAATAAAGATTTCACGAAGTGCTTTATCACCTTGTGCCAGATTGAGAAAAGACGGGCCTTTTGTATGGAGCGCACAAAGACAAGAGCCCATTACACCATCTGACAGAGAGAGAGAGAGAGAGAGAGAGAGCGGCATTGAGCGAGCGAGAGAGAACAGGACAGGAAGGCTCACTCAGACAGAATCTTTATTGTGTTGTCAGGATGTATGACATCATGCTGACCTCTCACCTTGGGTGCCGCATAGTGCTGATTGGACAAGTCCCCCTCTATTGACTGCTCATGAACTGCTGATGTAAGGGAGCATTACACCTGAGCTGACACGCACGGCTACTTTCAGATCAACCGAACGCGTGTCATGCCGTTCTTACACACTACATCTGCCCTTCTGCGTCAGACTATGAAACATCATAAGCCTGATGATACTCTCGCCCTGGCTGCTCCCTTATCTCCGAACAACAGCTCCATCAGGTGATCAATAATGTGATTAGGAATTAGGTGATCAGTGCCATCTCTCGTGTTGTTGGTTTATGTAAATATGGCCACCGGGATGGCTGGAATCAAGGACACAGAGGAGCTCTGGAAGAAAGAGTACCTTTGACTTTGAAGAGTGTATTACGAGTGCCTTTGCAGGGAAGAGAAGCTTTGAGTTTTCGCAGGGACAGACAGTGAAAGATACACACCAGGACAAGCTTCAATCCAGTTCAATGTCCAGCTCTCGTTATGACGGCGTGTTTCCTTACCCTTTATGCTCAGGCCGATCGTAAATTTCCCCGAACCTCAGTTTGGCTTTGAATAATATAATCTTAATTATTATTTTTTGGCCTGTATAACATAATTCTTGGGCGTAATGATTTTTTATGCTCTTGACATATTGTTTGGAGGGTGACATAAAACTCCGATGACATGTGACATTTGGAAAAGGTCACCCCGCCCATTTTGGATCATGTCTGTCTTCATAACGCTGGCACTCGTCATATTGAAACTGGCATTGGCAATCTATGTCTCGCAGAGGGAACCCTCCCTGCTTTTTTTTTCTTTTCTTTTCTTTTTTTCTTTTGGCTGTTGCGGGGCACTCTTGTTTCAAGGATTTTTTTTTTTTTTTTTTTACATAGCAGGGGAGTGGAAGAAGAAAATTGTCACTGTAGGGGAAAATGAGCCAGATCACTCCGCCCTCGGGGGTCCTATGGGGCCCAGGAAAGCGTACGTGATCTGCAGAATGACAGAGACAGAGACTCATACTAATGTGATAAATATGTCAGAAATGACTTTGTGTGTGGGGAGAGGCTGGGGGGGGGGGGGTGTCTCAGGACTAGGGCTAGGTGCAATCAGTTGGATGACAGAAACATGGGAGAATTGACAAGGGCTGATCTGCTGGAATTAAATGAAATCACGTGACGGGTTTTTTTTTTTTTTTTCTTCATGGTTGTTTTTTAGGCAGCTGGTAAAGAGGCTGTCAGAACGATTCATCTCAATCTGATCTGAGACCCACTTATGAAAATGTAAAAGGACTGTCGGCAGCATTCAGATGCAGCTTGACTTGGCTCTCTAACCTATCCACTTGTTAACTGTGTTGATAGCCTTGGCTCATGTGTTTAAAAGGAAATACAGAAGAAAAACCGTTTCGGAAAATAACACTGGGGGAAATGCAGAGAGACTTCAAAAAGCCTCAAAAAAAAAAAAAACCCCAGAGAGGATAAAGTCTGCTTTTTTCTTTGTTGGCTTTGCCGTTTTTTTTTTTTACCCCCCGTTTTTTTTTCATTGCTCTTGTCAGTTTGGTATTTTTCATCTTTTCAATTCTGTCCTCTTACCTTTAATTCACACTCCATTGTCGTTGCGTTCTGCGCCAACAACAACGACAAAAAAAAAGATAACCGTAGTCTCGGCTGATCTCTGGGTTAGAGATGCTATCCTATTCAGAAAGAAAGCTGTTGCATTACCAAGCATGTGACGTGTACAGATTTATGCACAATCACAATTACCAGGCGTTTCTACTAGCGAGAGATGAGTCACTGGGGTAGAGCTAGATGTTGTCTTGCTTGGCCGTGTAGTGTATGCTAATGTTGCTTGTCTCAGATCAGATAAGAAACAATAGTTTCCAAATTGTCCGTTGGATCTAAGACCAGAGGCTGCAGTGTTTTCTAATCTTGGTACAGTGCTGTAAATCATCAGCCATTATTATTAAAACCGTTACACCTATAAATAACGTCAACATGGATCGAATGAGAATTTAAATAAGAACGGGTGGGAACTTCAGAAATACTTTGGCCTGGCTACGACACTACAGGATGGGATTGGTAGATAACTGCAGGGCTGGACGTGTGGTTGTGACAGCCAGTGTGTGTGTGTGTGTGTGTGTGTGTGTGTGCGAATTTTTTGCTGTGACAGATTAAATGGTGATTGCCATATTATAGAAAGTGCACAGGGAGTAAAAATCCTGCTTTATAGGGATCACTATGACAGAAGCAAAACACAAGAACAGCATGTGTGGGTGTGTTGGTGGGTGTTTGAGTCTGCAGCAGTGCTAGATGCAGTGTGTGTGTGCGTGTGTGTGTGTGTGTGCAGAAACAGAGTGTGTGGGCTAATGAAGAACAGCTGCTGACTAATGAATCAGGATGAGTTTAATGACGGCTGCTTAAAGCTAATGCTCCATCTGAGGAAGCTCTTGCAGCTCACAGCAGTCTCTCCCCAGATTGACATATTCTGCGGTATCTGTCTTCCGCGCCCGTTCTGTTATCTAATCCTTCTTTCTGGGACAGATGCCGATCTCGAAGACACATCTCAGCGCTCATGTAATGCGTGTGGTGTCCTAACCTCAGTTTCCTGTGAAAGCTCGCCGTACTGTTCTCTCAGGTCACTGGAGGAGCTGGCTGGCCGTTACTGTGACGGAAGAGGCCCGCGATGGTGTGGTTAGCTAACGGCCTTAACACGCGACACACACGGTCCTGCTTCATCCTGTTACACAACTCCCATCTGGCTATGTCACAGTCTTTCTCACAGACCTGTCTCAGTCGTTTTAACAGCTCACATACAATGTATGGTCTAATTCACTGCAACAAATCTGTTTCGTTTACTATCACGGAACTCTCACACTCATGTTCATTCACACTCCCATGCACAGGGTCGTGGGGGAACCCGGAGAACAAGGCAGGCACAATCGCAGACACATTCACACACAATTTAGGCCCTGTTTACGCTAGTGCGTTTTCGTTTTTAAAACGCATAACTGTTGCTATGGTTACTCCAGGCTGGCGTTTCAGTGTAAACAGACCACAACTAAGACTTTTGGAAACAAAGGCGTGGCTCCGCCCACATTCGCTCCCTGATTGGGTCTTCTGGATCATCGCGTATCCTTCCCTGATTCGTCAAGCCCCTACCACATGACCGTTACGCTCCCGTGATCGGATACACAACAACACGGAGACTGAACCGCAAGCTTTGCTGGCGTTGCCGTCATTCTTAGCAGACATTGTGTTAAGTTAAATTCTGTATTTTATAATACAGCAGCTACATGCGCAAGAGGCGAGCTACGATTAGAGCAATCGCCAACAAATCTCATTTCGAGCGGCGTAAGCCCTACAAGGAACGCCGGTTTGGACTAGCAACCGACTTCCTGTTTACACTCGTATGCGCATGCCTTAGAGATGCCAGTCAGACTACAACGCGTGTCTTTGGACGGCTGGAGGAAACCGGAGTGCCCGGAGGAAACCCTCGAAGCACGGGGAGGACCTCTAAACTCCGCGCACACAGGGCAGAGGCGAGAATTCAACCCCCAACCCGTCTAATTAAATGAAACTAATTAAAAGTAAAACAAACATGTCTTTTGCTGCTGTTTGAAATAAAGTATATTATTTATAATATCGCAGTCATGTGAATAACGTCGAGCTTAAGTTGTTGCCCTGGTAATGAAACGATACCACACTCTAAACCCTGATGTTACCGGTTCTGGTTCCGGACCAGCAGCATTTTAGTGCTGAAACTAAACCAGTTTTGTTGGACCATGTCATGATGGAAAACCTGTAAAGGATAGAAATTAGGAGTCACCTTTCTGCACCTCATCCTGACATGTACATGCTCATTCTTTTCAGAACTGTCTCACTCGGGCACATTCACCTACACTATTGCTTACAATATCAGACACTTCGAGTGTCACGCTTTGATGTTGGCCCAATCTTACAGACAGACAGACAGACAGACAGACAAGCATGCAGACATGTAGATTTGCCCTTCTCTCCTGGCCTTTCAAATATACTTGAGTTACAAGTGACAGTTGCTGGAAAGCCTGGGCCTCCTCTGATTTTATGCGTTCTAATATTTCCCTGGCCTTTTCCCCCATTATCCCTGACCTTCAGTGGCGCAGCATGCCAGTTGTTGACGCACATGTCAGGGAGCATTGTGGAGAAATGTCATCAGGAAAATGTCCCATCGACTGCTGAAACCGCACACATGCCATGCCACACACCTCCCTCGTAAAAAAAAAAAAAAAAAAAAAGAGAGAGAAAGAGAAAAAGAGAAAGCCTTTGGCATAGGATAATTGGCATAATCATTTGAATTAAGCCTTCTTTTAGATCTCATTTACAGTGATTTGGTTTTTGAGTCTTTACTCCTTGACCTGCTTATTAAAGGTGTTTGGTACATCACCGCTTAAATTAGCCGAATGTACCTTAATTGATTCAATTGTAAAATTACAGCGCAAATATTGCTAGTAAAAAGTATTCTAGACCGGTGCATCCCAGCGACGATGGCGGCGGCAGGAGCCGTTAATGTGGCGTGATTGAAGGCTTAACGGAGTTTAGGCCAACAAGTCTCTCTCTGTCAACACGCTGAGCACTTGAGCCTGCATTAGTCTCTGTCTGTAAATAAACACGTTCACAGATTTCTGCTTCAGGCCTGTCTGACTCTCCCGCTTGCTATTCGTGCTGTGGTTAGAATCTCCATTCTCAATTTCTGGATGTCAGTCGATGGGCTATGAAAAGGAAAAGGGCCGAGTAATAATGTTCTTCGCTGGTTTGATGGCTCGCTTGACATTCCAGGAGGCTGAAACTTTGTGTAAAATTGAAATTGAAAGCGCAAAACTGCGTGCGCTCCTGGTATAAACGTGTTATAAGTTCAAGTGCCGGCTGTGAAGAGATGAAACGACATTCTCCTAGATCCCCCCCCCACACACACACACACACTCCCCCCCCCCACTCCTTTTTTTCTCCTGAGGAGACGAAACTGTCAGCTTGTCAGAGCCACTGCTGATAAGCACCCACTGATTGATTTTTTGATTCTGTCCTGACATCTAGTGTACCCTGTGCTGCACTTCTTCATCTATGATAAAAATGTTGCCTGCGCGCTTTTGTTTGTGCACACAAGGCTGGTGCCTGACTTGTATTATTTGCTAATTTAACGCAGCAGACTAGGATGTTTTTTTTTTTTTTCTTTCATTCTTTCTTTCACAGTGGATCAGGGTGTTCGCAGAGACGTGAATGTTATGAGTCCTTTGAATGGAAACGCGTGAAATACGTCGATATTGAAATATTTAGTGGTTTACGGCATAGCACGATAGCACAGGTACAGTGGTGTTTAATAGGAGGAAAAACTTCACGGTCTCGAACATAAACCGTCAAACGTGACGGCATCCATGACAATATTCGCATGAACGTTGAAGCTTCGGAAGCTGATCTGGGCCGAATAAAGGGCTAAAGCGCCGCTGAGAAGAAGCTAGGGTGAAATACCACTGGCACCACTATCACCAAGTAGTCTATCTTTAACGTAATCTTGGTGTGCTATTATGATAAAAGCAGCAAAAGAAAACAACAGTCTTTCTTAAATACAATTAGGAAACGTTCACCAGTGCGCTACTCCGCCGTCACGATAACTATTAAGCTAGGTATCCTTAAAAATGAGAATTTCCTAGTAGACTACGCGTACTAGGCAGGTGAGTGGCCTTATCAGGGCTGTTCGAGCGTCAGGAGTCAGGAGGCAGAATAACCCTCGCCCCCGCTCCTAATCGTGTTTGCTATTGCTAAATGAGCTGCTCTGGCTAGGTGTGTTAGCGACTAATGAATTTATGACCTGATACGACGAGGCCCAAACACTGGCGAGTGGTCATAAAACAGGAAGGGAAAGAAAAACAGTCATTAACGTTTATTAGGACGGCTTGTCATCTTCAGTGGTTCGGTAGGCGAGTATGGATAGTATTGCACTGATCAATTAATTTTTAATCATCTCAGGAGAGATTATGCAGACTCCCGATGAACTCCAGACTGGCTGGAGTCTGTCAATAAACAGGGCATGGGTCAGACTGCAGTGTGACACACACACATAGACACATAGACACATGCGCCACACTTAGCAACTGTTATTACACCCATTACCTCTCGTTTATTAACCACCAAGCCACAGGAAACTGACACAAGATATGACAAAACCGGCTCAGCCGTTTGGAACTTAATATTTCAGCGCGCTTTTTTTAGTTCTTTAGTTCGAGACAAAGCCTCTCTCTCTCACACACACACCCACACACAACAGCTAACAGGACACTCTTCACTGTCATGCAATTCCCCCTTAAGTGTGGCCACTGTGCTGTTTAAAATCTCCGATTCTTTCTCGCAGAACTGTAGGAAGCAATCGCTGTCGAACACGGTGACACGCACACTTTCCTCCTCACCATAATCTCCTAAGAGCCTGATGGGTAATGGATACTAGCTTAACGCCCGCAGAAAGATGGATGGGTACGAGGAGGAAAAGTTGGGCCTGATGTATGGACTGGCACTCGGGGGATTCGTTCTTGGCGGGCGGCTCTTATGCCAAGCGGTAGGCGCTGGTTAAAAGTTAATAATTTTACCGCCGGAGAGGAGCTCATCCATCATCAGGAGTTTGTTTAGGCAGTGTGGTCAGTGCTGGGCATGCACTGATAAATGGTGATTATAGGGAGGGTTCTGTGCAAGGTGGCTCTGCATGTTTAGTGTGTGTGTGTGTGCGTGTGTGTGTGTGAGCGCTACTGTACACACATATTGTAGCTAGCAGAGCTATCATAATTCACGGGGAAGTGATCTTTGAAGACTAATCTAAGAAGTATTCATGTTGCAGTTTGTCACCGGAAAGGAAAGAGATTTTTCAGTTGTTGTTGTTGTTTATTTATTCGTTTTATTTTATTTTTTATCATCCGGATAATAGATTGCTCTAGCAGCAGGGAGGCGAGGTGACTGGATTTGTGGGATAGATCCGGACTCGTGTTATAATCGTGCAGACATTACGTCTGACGTGCTTCATCACTTGGTTGGACGTCTAGTCAACTCGACTTGCTAGGATTATATCCATTATTTATTTTTGTATTTATTCCCATATTATTATTATTATATATATTTTTTTTATAGAATAGAAACAGGTGGCCAGCATGAGAAGTCTTGATTGTGTTGTAGAGGCCAGTTCTTTTTTTTTTTTCATCAGCTTTCATTAAACTCTCTCTCTCTCTCTCTCTTTCTTTCTTTCTTTCTTTCTTTCTGTGTGTGTGTGTGTGGTGTGTAAGCCTGTATTGGAGGTGGGACTGAGGTGCTCTCAGGGCTGTAAAGGAGCTGCCTCGTCTGGAGGGTTGGAGTGTTAATGACTCAAGGTCAGAGGAGTAAACTGAATGAGAGAGAGCGCGAGAGCGAGAGAGTATGTGAGCCCTAATGTCTTTTTGACCTGCACTAATAATAAAATACATTTTAAAAAACCACTAATATAACATTATTAGTCATATCACGGCTATGTTCCACACTTCCCTACAACTTTCCGCTTTATATTTCTGAAAATATTTCACCATGCCCAAGATATTTATATTACTCCCATGATTTAACACTAGTGCGCTTTACAACGTGGCAAATTCCACAAACTCCACTCATTGAGCTCGCGCTCCTTCTAGCCATGCACCTGTCATGCACTACGTCCCACATCACTCGCTGGGATCATATGAGGTGGAGGTCACCGACCGTCACCCTGCCGCCACCCGCCACCGGCAGGCCGTGCCACCCGCCGCCACACAATCGCCCCTTTGACCACACAGCACAGAGGCACAAAGAGCGTTCTGACTCCAACACAAGGTCGTTTTTTTCATCCTGACTGACGAACACAGACGAACCTGCTGGACGCTTGGACGTCCCTAAACGCTGCGTGATTACAGGAAAGCAGACTTCATGAAGAGTCGACACCGTTTAGAGCTTCTTCTACTCCTGGCAGTAATGAGATGAGTTCAAAAACTTGTGTGTTCAATGAGGGAGAAAACTAAACTCCACACACACACACACACCCAATCACGTTCAGGAATTCGACAGGACTGTGTAGTAATTCATTCCTGAATTTGAACTGATGACATGCTTAACCTGGCTTCACGGCGACTCCGGTATAACACTCCAGTACTAGGGCGCACCAGTACTCCTGAAAAGCGTGTTTAGGACTAAACCAACGTGCCCGAAACGATTAGAACTTCGAACTTTCTACATTTCCATCGCGAGTAAATGTATAATATGACGTATTTATGACCATACGGTACGAGTTGTGTTTATCTATGTCATAGAAATAGTTTCAGAAATGACTTGAGGTCAAGCACTGCAACGTTTACAGTACATATGTGAGAGAGTGTGCATCTTTCACACACGTATATGTGTATGCGAGTGTATATGTGTGGGTGTGGGTGTGTTTTCCAGCTGAATGGTCTGTAATTCAGGCTCGGTGAACTCCCACTGGCCACTGCTGGTTGCTAGACCTGTTGATGGGACGCCTCTGTCACAGCGCCACGGGAGTGATAAATGTCCCTTATCGGCGTCGTCATTGTAATGGCTCCACAACGGGCCGCTGACGGGCCAATGGGCCCGAGTTATCGCCCTGCTCCTGCTGGGGAAGAATACACATCAAGCTGCCAATCAGCCACTCTGAAAATTGCTCTGAGATTTGAGTCCCAAGACAGCAAGCCGACAGCAAAAGCTCTCTCTCTCTCTCTCTCTCTCTCTCTCTCTCTGCCATTACACCGCGCCAATGCCTTCTCAAACCTCTTTTTTTAGCGCTGAAACTCCTAAACACTGTTGTTCCCCTGTCAGGTGACACATGTGGCTTTTTTTTTTTTTTTTTCCACAGGGGAAATAGGCTTGTTTTGGACATAGCAGCATGTTGTAGAAATGAGGCACATCTAGAGCGAGGGAAAGAGACAGTGTGAGAGTGTGAAAAAAAAAAAAAGAGAAAGAGAGATGATAGGAGAGCTGCGAGGTTAATGTGTGAGCATCAGAAGAGCCATTCCAGGCGCTTTGATTTGTATTGATCGTCGTGTTCCTGGTCTAAAGGGGGAATTGGGACTGATGTGTGTCGAAGCAGAGGTTCTCCCCTTCCTTCTGTCACCTCCCTCCTTCCTCCTTCCTCCTTCCTCCTGCGCTCCTCCTCTGCTCCACATCGCTCCCCCTTGCCTCCGGGGCAAACTGACACTGTGTGAATAATGTCCATAATCTGAGAGGTTAAACAGGCAGCCTGCCTCACACGCGCACACACATGCTCCCACACACACACACACACACACACACACACACTGCATCCAAAGTGTAACATCCCCCTCTACTGTTGGAATCTATAAACCACTTGTGAGAGAGAGAGAGAGAGAGAGAGAGATCCAGAAGAGAGATAAGTAGAAGGGATTGAGGTTGTCAGACCCAGGAGGTGCACGGATAAGATCACGACGATGTCCGATGATGACGTGTCACGCGATCGCAGCATGTCCGATCGCACGCCATCTCCATCTTGTTTTTTCGCCGGCCCATGAGAACCCTCAGGCCCTGTTTTTATCGTTCCCACTTCTCCTGATAGGCATCTCCCTCCTCAGCTCCACTCTCCAGCCATTATTAAGCTTTCACTGCTACCCAGCAAGCCACAGAGACAGAGAGGAGCATACTGTATATGACAGCTAATGCTATAGATATGCTGCTGCACTGGAAGGATTAGGTGAGCAGCTCTGCTGTGTGATAGCAGTCCAAGAGCTGTAATGGTGAGGAGGAAAGAAATGAATGGAGAGATTGCATAGACAGAGAATGTGCGCATCCAGGAGTCAAACAGCCAATGCAGCATGAATACTCCAGATATCAGAGATTTTAAAAAGAGAGACACCATGAGGAGGAGAGATCAAAATGAGGTAAAAGAGACAGAAGGAAAACGATCAAAGACAGATGGAGAGAATAGAGAGTTCTCTTCTCTTCTTTCCTTTCCTTTAGATTTCTTTCCTTTCCCTTCCTTTCCTTTCCTTTCCTTTTATTTCTTTCCATTTCTTTCCTTTCATTCCTTTCCATTTCTTTCTTTCCTTTTCTTTCCCTTTCCTTTCCATCTCTTTCATTCTTTTTCTTTCCTTCCTTTCCTTTAATTTCCATTTCTTTCATTTCCTTCTCATTTCTATCATTCCTTTCCTTTATTTTACTTTTCTTTTCATTTCTTTCCTTTTCCTTTCCTTCCCTTTCCATTTCTTTCCAATTCCTTTCCTTTCCATTTCCTATCCCTTTCCTTCCCTTTCCTTCCCTTTCCATTTCCTTTCCTTCCCTTTCCAATTCCTTTCCTTTCCATTTCCTTTCCTTTCCTTCCCTTTCCATTTCTTTCCCTTTCCTTTCCATTTCTTTCCCTTTCCTTCCCTTTCCATTTCCTTTCCTATCCATTTCCTTTCTCTACCTTTTCTTTCCTTCCCTTTCCATTTCCTTTCCTTCCCTTTCCATTTCCTTTCCTTTCCATTTCCTATCCATTTCCTTTCCTTTCCTTCCCTTCCCATTTCCTTCCCTTTCCTTCCCTTTCCAATTCCTTTCCTTTCCATTTCCTATCCATTTCCTTCCCTTTCCATTTCCTTTCCTTCCCTTTCCAATTCCTTTCCTTTCCATTTCCTATCCATTTCCTTTCCTTTCCTTCCCTTTCCTATCCACTTCCTTTCTCTACCTTTTCTTTCCCTTCCTTTCCTTTCCTTTTCTTTCCTTTCCTTTCCCTTCTTTTCCATTTCTTTCAGTCCTTTCCATTCATTTCCTTTTCTTTTACTCCTCTCCCTTCATTTCCTCTCCTCCACTCCACTGTCCTCTCTTCCATTCTCTTTCCTTCAGTATACCTCGACCAGATTTGTGGCTTTTCTTATGGCTGTTAGTGGAGAATAAATCACAGCCCATTGTAGTGAGAGATGTCGGACCAGCAGCGTCGAACCAGATCGTTCCCTCCTGCTCTGCCGTGCTGACCTTTCGGGTCATATTTCTGAGGCTCAGTGCCTCTGACACGCACCTTCTGATGGACAAGAGCGCACGCTCAGTCACAACGCGTTCGTGTCAGGTGCTAAGCAGTAGGGCCTGCGTGATATATTGTACGTTAATCATTATTGCAATATTGACCTTTCGCGACGCAGGAGTCCTCAGTATGCAAATGAGCCTTCTAACAAGACCCAATTTAGTATCTGTTCCGTCCATCTGATCTGCTTCCTGTGGATGTTTTAATACATCGTGGCACTGGTGTGGATGCAGGACAAGCAAAGCGACAACAGGAGACTAATTCCGTGTGCAGAACAACGGGGAAGACGTGCTTTATTTCTTATTGTATCTGCACTGCAGGACAGGTGCTCCAAAAGCAGGAGCGAGAGAGAGAGAGAGAGAGAGAGAGAGAGAGAGAAGGGAGGAGGTTTAGTCTGTAAATGCTTTGTGCAGTGGAGGTGTTAGCCAGTGTCAGCTCACTCCAGAAGCTGACAGATGAGCAGCGGTTAGGAACAGGAAGTCCCTGGCCCTGTAGCCCAGAGGGGGCAAGCACACATGTGTGTGTGACGGATGTTGTACTGCAGAGCCAGGCAGCAGCAGGCGAGCAGACACAGGAGAGTCTCCAGTGACGAATCAATCAGTAGCTCACTTTCTCTTTCCCCCACCTCCTCCTCCCTCTCAGCCTACACCAGAGCTGTGAGAAGACGGATCGCTTTTACCCTGCGTGACACTTCAGCCTGACTTTGAGCCTTAATCTCAGGGACAGAGACAAAGCAAGCACTCCCACCGGAGTGGACGCGACTCCATAATTCCGACTGAGGGTGACGGCAAACTGTGCATTCAACAGGACTTTCAAAGCAAAGAAATCAATGTAGGTTTATGCAAAGTGCAGATTCGCATGAAAAAAAAAAAACCCCAAAAAAACGGACAGACGTGAAGCCAGAAGTGACTGCGGCTAATCGGGCATTGTTAGGCCTCTGCAGCGTTCGATTGATAAGAAATAAATAAGAACTCGCCTACGAAACATCCCTCCAGGCCTCAAAATTGATTGATTGACTGATCCCAGTGTCCTGGTGCAAATGATACCGCAGTGTCTGTTTTAGATTTCATTTTAGAAATGTATTTAAAATAATGACAAAGAATTTTTTTAGCTTCTCGCAGTCCTGAATTAGCCGATTACAGCCAAAATGGTCATCGTGATGCTTCTGATCAATATGAAAATCATGATTATTGACCACAATGATTCATCTAGTAGTTTAGAGATGCAAATAAACAGAGAAAACATAGTTGTTGTTTTTTTTATGTGCCTATACTCCATCCATTTTCTGTACCGCTTATCCTACACCGGGTCAAGGGGAGCTCGACGCCTATCCCAGTCGACTCCGGGGACACCCTGGACGGGTTGCCAACCCATCGCAGGGCACAACTACACACATTCACACACTACAGACAATTTAGAGACGCGAATCAGCCTACAGCGCATGTCTTTGGACCGGCGGAGGAAACCGGAGTACCCGGAGGAAACCCCCGAAGCACTGGGAGAACATGCAAACTCCTCGCGAGCCTTTATTCACAAGCCTGTATTCCTTCAAATCTGTCAGTGAATGACATGACAGTAACACTTAGTGTCAATTATTTCGATTTTAGACACAATTCGAACATAATAAATATGTTAATAAATAACAATGCTTGTTGTTAGCAAATTGGGTCATGTTCGCTAAGCTGACCAGTATTGCAGTCGTAGAGGCTTCTAGAACGAAATCATAATCAATGCTTTAAAATTTTCGCTGCGCAGCCGTAGCAGTTGGAGAAATACACACTTGAATTTGATATTTCGCACGCTATGGTATTTATACACCGTTTACTTTATTATAATTCTTGTGAATATGTTTTATTCAAACACTTGTCGAGTTAACCGCATATAAAAGCTATCACCGGAATGAACCACAAGGTGCATGTATTGACGTAATCTATTCAAACCTGCTCAGAGGACACTGAGCAGCAAAATCCGGACTTTCAAATGGGCTTACAATGTTCTCGTAGCTTCGAATCAAATCCTTTAGAGGATGCCAGAACCTCTTCTGGAATGGACCGCTTGCTGAACGGTCGGTCCGGAATCCCAAAGGACCTGTGGGTTCACACCTGCGTCACAGGTCTTGTCTCGGGAGGTCGACCGTTACACACGCTCTCGCGTTCCCCGTGCGTGCGTACGTCATTGCACACTAAGCGTGAGGCCAGAAGCCAGACCATTTGGCTGTGCTAGATATGATTGATCATCCTCCGCAACAGCACTTTCTCTTGTAACTTTCAAATGATTAAGCCTTTAGAGTGTCCCCATGGGTTTTTTATGGCTCGCCGCTGTAGCAGGATGTGTTCGGCGTAAAAGTCGTTCATTTACTCATCGGCACTGTGTGACTAACTGCTGAGACGGCAGACCCGGAATTAGCAGAGTGAAAGATTAGTGGCTCTATAAAGAAGAGACAGCGAGAGCAATGCGAGAAGACAGGTCCTTTTGTGAATACGCTTGCTATAGCCGTGCGCAGTGTGTAGTGTGTAGTGTTAACCCAGGCACAGGCAGGGGCCCCAGTCGGTGATGACAGCTCCGAGCTGCTCTGTTTAGACGGACCTGTAGCTCTCTCCTCCACATCGCCGTCTGAATTCAATTAACTCCACTGGCTGCTGTTCTGTTGCCATTAGTGCTAATTAGTTAAAACATCAGAGTATAAACAGCAAATTGGCTCTGGTAATTAATTCCCACTCTCCAGCATATGAGAACGAAGAGAGAGAGAGAGAGAGAGGGGCGGAGGGGAGTGTGATGGGGCTGTGCCTTTGCAAAAGGAACCTTGCAGAGGTTATCTGTGGCTTTGTGCTATCAATTATGGTTAGGCGTTATTTGGGAAACAGTGTTTATGTATGTCAGAGAAAGAGATCCCACTAATGGACAGGCAGAAGCCAGCAGCACTTAGTATCGGTTACAGGCTGGAACAAACTGCACTCTGAAACTTAATTGACATTAGCTGCAGATTTTGTTTCTTCACTCTTTTTTTTTGTTTGTTTTTTTTGTCATAAATCTCGACTTTTCTGGTGCAATGTTCTAAGCAGTTGAGCCATCCGAGCTTGAGAGTCCAGTAAAAGATAATTAGTCGTGTTCTATGGGTGGGAAGGATGGCATTAGTCTCTACCATGTCGATCTATCCTTATCCAGAATGTCCGTTAGCCCTGAGGCTTTATTTGCTGCATAGAGTATTCAGAACTTTTTTTTTTTTTTTTTTCCTGATTACCGGGTTCACAAAACTCTTCTACTCAAGGCACTCCACTCGCTTAGCTTCCTGTTACGGATTTAACTGTAATCCGGACGTTCAATGCCTACGAGCAGTGTGTCATGTCATGTGTATACCTTGCTTCAGAATGACACACCTGCACGCCAGTACAGGTCTTCAACTTTTGAAGGGGGATGTCAAAGGTGAGATTTGGTGTGCTGACTCTGTACATGTCCCATTTCAATTGGGTGTTGGGAGCAGGGACCAGGACCAGGGTTGGGAATCGGTGGGTTAATGTGAAGTGTTTCTAGGATCTGACGCTCCCATTAGGGGTCGCTACGGTGGATCGTTGGTCCGCATATTTGATTTGGCACAGGTTTTACCTCCCTGATACAACCCTCCCATTTTATCTGGGCTTGGGACCGGCACCGGGCTTGGGTTCCCCGCACGGGAATCGAAACCAGGCCACGCCCATGAGAGCGTGGGATCCTTAGCCATTAGACCACCAGGGAACTACTCGACGGTACTTTTCAAATACGTTTTGTATGAACTAGCATGAGTGTCCTGCCTTTAAGGTTCTGAATCTTTACACATTGCCTATAAGCACTTGAAGCGCTGCACTCTCGGCTGTCACTCGGAATGAGAGTGTTCCTCAAATAATTAAATGTCAATGTAGATGTCAGGGCTCAGAGTAAAGGCTCTCTTCCATGCTGCGCTATGATTCAAGAAGACTAAAATGCACGAAAATAAGTAGAAAATAAAAATGAATTGCCGAGTCGTAATCATGGTAGTTATTCTTTTTCTATTTAATGATGCTTTTTTCCTGTCCACATTGAAAGATGGTCTGACTGAGAGTTTTGCCAACATGGCAGGGTCTGAGCGGCGCTCTCTTGCTCTGGGTTGTGACCCTACTCCTGCCTGGCCACTAGTCTGAACAGGTTTTCGTTGAAACGTTTCAAATCCATCCATATTTAAGTAGGCCCGATGCCCTCTGCTGCTCCAGCCAGCCTGGCAGGGAGTGCGATTCGTAATGGCTCTTTCCCCCAGGGACGAACTGAGAGCCAGGACCAAGACATACACCACAGCTGGGACTACTGTGAGAGAGAGAGAGAGAGAGAGAGAGAGAGAGAGAGGGAAGCAGGCTAAGCTGGCAGATCTAACCCAGTAGTGTCAGACTCATTTCCTGGGTCAGCGGCTGGGTAATGCTCTATTAATTTGCTCCATTCTCCCCGTGAGGCAAAACTCAATCTCCAGCCGCGGCAAACTGCTGTACCAAGCGCAAGGTGATTGATTGAATAAACAGCTGTCACTACTGTGAGCACCCACACCCTCCAAACACAAGCACTCATCTGAACACCACCCCCTCAGTCCACATGCACACTGAATACAAGCTCCTGAGACAGCACTTGGACACTTCCGGGAGCGCCTCGCCGCACACGGGCCGCTCCGGCCTCGGGAAAAAGTCCTCCCCGTCATTTCCATTTTTCACATAATGCCGTCTCCTCCCCTCCGTTAACCTGCTATATGCGCCGCTGAATCTTGTTTGTGCTGGAAGAGCGCCACTCTCCCGTAAAGGAGAGCCTCGTGCCGATTACAGGGATCACACACACACATCATCGTTAGCAAAACACTCCGCCTCTCGCGTTCACGGCTCCATCCCCGCTCGCCTCTTGACTCGCTGCTGCATGATTGCATCTGCCTATTTAAACATGTGAGAGAGCGCGCGCGTGATCAGCTTTGAGCTGGGGTGTGTGCGGCTGTTATTAAACAGCACAATGCATCACTGTCAGTGGCACGTGGCCTCGCTAGACCTGATGCTAACGCAGGCGCTCAGTGGGCACAACATGAGGTCGACCTCGTTCCATTTCATCAGACATTCTCTGGAAGGAGGAATGATGCCTTATTCCTCTCCTTTTGTACCCTTTTCTCATCCTTCCTCCTTTCTCTCCATTCCTCATGTCCCCTATTTCCCCTTGTCTCCGTTCATCCTTTCCTCTCTTCCCCACCTTTTCTATTTTCCCGTATATCCGCTGGCCAACTTTTTGCTTTTCTGCTCTTTCGCTTCTCATCCACTCGTCCATTTTCCTCATTTCCTCTTGCCTTTTCCTTTTCTTTTCCTCTCTTTTCTCCCCATCTCTGCGTTGCCTCCGTTTCCTCTTCGCCTCTCAGTCCTTTCCCTTCCCTTTCCACCACTATATCCATTCTACTCCTCCTTTCCTGTTGTCCTCCTCTCTCCCATATGTATTCTTCCCTCCTTCTCTCTTGCTCCTTTCCTCTATTACCTCTTATCCTTTTCTCCCTCCTCATCTAATTTATATTGTTACTTGCATGCGTTTTCCTCTTCCTTTCCTCTCCTCTTTACATTTACCCATCAGCCCTTCCGCCCTATTTCTCTCCTCAATTTCTTTTCATCTTATTATTATTTTTTTTTATTTTTCCTCTCCTTTCTTCTTCCTTTCTCTCCACTACCACTAACTCTGTATCCTCAGAGTCCAACCTGTTTAATATCGCCACGGCTCGACATAAAGAGAATTTCTTTCTCTCACTTTCACACACACACACACACACACACACACACACACACACACACAAACACCTGCTCTAATTCCCTTCCCTTTGTGCAGAGCATTCTTATTTGGCGTTATGGAGATGACTCGTGGCGTCTCACCTTGAGTTGATTTAAGAAGGTGCCGAGCCAAAGAATGAAGGTTGACAGGCCCGCTGGATTTATTTGATTGTGCATATGAAGCAGTGTCATTTTAGCAGCAGAAGATGAGAGCTGAGAGGAGGAGGAGGAGGAGGAGGAGGAGGAGGGTGTACAGCCGGAGGTATGTAGAAGAAGAAGAAGAAGAAGAAGAAAGGAGGGGGTTCTCTGAAAGAGAAATAAGTAAGAAGAAGAAGAAGAAGAAGGCCATTCACGAATCAAATCGAATTGCTCTTATCGGGCGTTATTTGAAGACGTTATCGGGGCAGGGTAATGCGTTTACGTGCGGTAAGGGGCTGAGAGATTTCACTGTTTACTGATGTTGGCATGTTTAGTGGCGGAGGAGAGGGAGGGAGGGAGGGAGGGAGGCAGGGAAGGAGGGATGAGTGGAGACAGGGCAGGGAGGTGTAAACGCTGTATGCATGTCAGGAAAACCTATTTAGGATGAATAGAAAGCAGAAAGGAGATGCAACAGGGTGCGCAGGAACAGGAAGCGACCGGCTTCTTCAAGGACACAGGCAAGTGCTCATCGTTCAGGTGTTCAGACGTGATCAACAATAAAGTCTCGTGTACATACGTCTATGTAACCAGACCTACAGTAATGATTCGTCTTATAGCCTTAGAAGTCCGTACATCTCGTATCCATAGAAGTGATAGCATCTAAACGCAAGAGAACATAGAAAGGAACGTGAAGTACGCTTGACGTGAGGCCGAATGTGTGCGATAGTGGTTAAGACTCATTGATACGACTCAGGTCAGATGTGAGACAGTGCGGGAGGAGTCCCTCCAAACGTCCAGCTGCTGTGGTGAGCTGAAAGCCTTTCCGGAAAGCAAGGTTGTCCAGTATACCTATATAACAGTTGGACAGGAGCGTATTATTTTTCTCATTGATTAACGCTGATTCTTGAACTCAATCAGCTGGTTAATAGTTAGGCTTGACACACACACCTTTAATCCGTCCGACCAACATGATGATTTCTTACATTTGACCGAGTTTAACTACTAACTTCTGTATCTCGATGTTTGTTTAGCGAGCGTTTGGTAATAACAGACAGTCTT
The DNA here is from genome assembly GCF_023375685.1 of Ictalurus furcatus. Lineage (NCBI taxonomy): Eukaryota > Metazoa > Chordata > Actinopteri > Siluriformes > Ictaluridae > Ictalurus > Ictalurus furcatus. The sequence continues at coordinate 6,640,326 of NC_071261.1, read as the reverse complement.
CCAATCCTTCAAAATGCCAGTCCAATCACCTTCCTCAGCTGAGACAACTCAAACGCAGAAACCCGCGAAAGCCTCGTCTCTGCCGGAACATTTTATTTCAACAGCCAATCGCACACGTTCGCATATTACTACATCCTGGCTACTACGCCTCCTATAGTAAATACCTTGTTGCCTCGTTGGCTCGATAGCCTACCAATAGAAGTAGAAAGTACAAAAGTAGAACTCAATATTCAACGGTCCAGGCTCTCAGTAGCACTTCTGGGAAAAAGAAAACAGTTGTAGTTCAGCCATTAAACACAAAGTGTGCTTGTTGAGACAGGGATTATACTGTACATGGCATGTAGCATGGAGGACGAACGTTCAAGAAAAGATGAAAACTACAATCCCAGTGCTAGCTTTTCACTCTGTGAAGTTACATACAAGCTTTGGAATGATACTCGCAGAGACTGTGTGTAGGTATGTGTGTGTGTGTGTGTGTGTGTGTGTGTGTGTGTGTGTGTGCGCGCACTCTTGCCTGCACATGTGTACCTACCCGGCACAGCCACGCTGTTAACACAGAAAGATTTCAAAAGGCTCCTGCAACTCCCTCTGTGCCCATTAGCAGAGGCTTTGTTCTCTCGCCAGTGCGTTAAGAGGACCACTCGATTCTGCTTAGTGAACACACACCTGGCACACACACACACACACACACACACTGCAAGCTCTTGCAAACAACCAAACCAGACGACGGCAGTAAAGCTATTCAGCGAATGAATCCACCGCATGTTATAAGCCTGCTTTTTTAAAAGCCTATTAGCATCATCCTAAGACCAAGTGTGTGCCATGAGATATTTTTTATATCTTGTAAAATTATACCTTCTATTCTCCAACACGGCGCTATATCCCGACGTACAAGGTTTTCTTTTACTTTTACATCGATTTTTTTTTTTTTTTTCATCAGCACAGACAGTTTAGATCTACAGCGTGCAGTTTTTATGGACAGATATATTAGTGTATTTTTTTAAACAAACGGTTCGAGTTATGCTGCTAAATGAGCGTAGAGACAGACCGCTTACAGTCCCAGAGCTACTCGTGGCTGGCTGCCAGCCGCCTAGGAAGAGTGTGTTTGATTCAGCTTCTGTCAAGAAAGATTTTTTTTTTCTTCTTTTTTTTTTTTTAACACAGCGGCTCATAAAACAACTTGTAAGGAGTGTAAGAGTGAGCCGGAGAGAGAAGTGCTACATCGTAGAACAGCTGGCAACCGCTGGACGCTGCGCTTCCATCCAAGACAACTAAAGCTTCCGTTGCCAGAGAGAATATTAGCCAGCCAAGAATATTAGCATACACTACATTGCTCGTCCAGTATGTAATTGTGCTCCGAGAGAGGTTACGGAGAGGTTAGTGGTGATGAAAGTGCTTTTAATAATTAGGGGACATCTAAGGCTGAAAGCCGCGAGGCCCGCTCTGACCCTCATTAGCTGCGCTATCCGACTCGAGGTCCGGGTGAAGAGACCCGATAAAGGGTTCCGATAAAGTCTCACCAAGATTAAAAAGAGAGAGCGGGAGACAGAGAGCGAGAGCGCAAGAGATGAGATGATCCATCTTGGCGCATTAGAGAAAATCAGGCCTGCACTCAGTCACAGCTGTCAAAAGCACATCTCTCTCTCTCTCGTTTGCTGTCAGTGTGTCTCTCCCACCTGCTCTGTCTCTCTCCCTCAGCATGGCATTTAGGTGAGGAATCTCAGCACTAAAAAGTTCTGTCAGTCCTATTTCCTTGTTATTGGCCCTCTCTGCACGCTGGTCCCGGCGGTCCCACAGATTAAACGGAGGCCCTGCCGCCATGCCGCGCAGGAGGGCATCCCACATTAATCATCTTTAAAGCGCTGACAAGCGCCGTGCGCCAGAATCCCCTCCTCTATTCCTCCGTCCGCTGGATTTATCTCTCTGTCTGCTACCGGCCATCAGTCACCTGGGAGAGAGAGAGAGAAAGAGAGAGAGAGAGAGAGAGAGAGAGAGAGAGCGCAAGTGAGAGAGGGAAAAGGTAGGATGTCTGGTAAGGAGGAAGAATGATTAAAAGAAAGGGACAGGAGGGGAAAAAATGGAGGCAAGAGAAACACAACGTTTTACCTCAGCTTTAGGAACAGCTTTAGCAGCTGAATGTTAGTCTAGTGCTAATACCAGCAAGTGCTAACACCAAATCTGTGACTGTGTTGGCGCTCACTGCTTAGTTGGTCCCCCATGACGTCATAAATACTCCCTGAAATTGTCCACATATTTTCTACGTGGATTATCATAATAATCCGCCAGACTGTAACGGATTGAAAACATCACGGCTAATTGTTTGCTAAAGCTAGCTAGCTTGGGTTTAAATAGGCTAGCTACCCTTACAACAAGGGGTGTTCATTTCAGTGTGTTAGCTAGCCAGCTAGCTATTGTAGATACAAGCTTCCTAAAACAGCACTGTAAACTTGGCTACACAAATTTATTTTTAGAGGTTGCTGGCTAGCTTAGGAGCTAGGAATACCATCACTCAAAAATGTAGTTTTCAATTCATTAAGGTATTAAATAGTTACACAAAGAGGTTATATTTGTGGTAGCTAAACATGACTAAGATGATAACCTAGATAGCTAGCTAGTTTAGCATTTCGATTCTGTTGTACGAATGACAAAATGTCAGAAAAGAAGTTTTATGTGCTAGGGCGAAGGATAATGCTGTCTGTATGCAGTTTTGGGTTGTGGTGGAAGTGAGGTGAGTGTGTGTGTGTGTGTGTGTGTGTGTGTGTGTGTGTTTATGTGTGTTAGCCTAATGCTTTTCCTATATACAGAGGTATTACGTGTGTGCTACTGGTGTTCACAGCCTCCCCTGAGAGGATTGACTAATAGAGACAGCGAATGATTAATCATTTCTCCCCTGCGAGAAGCACACACACCTAACCCTTCCTAAAGAGTATGCAGACCCACGTACTTTGCCACACATGCACCATTAGTCTGCGGCTGACGTTTCATCAGTCTGTGTATTGATGGATAGGTGAGTCAGCATATTTCTCCTTCAATGAGGTGTTCTGATATCAGATTTGCCAGCTGTGTGTCCTGACACACACTCCTGTGTTCTATAATCATTACAATCGCTAGAATCACCACAGCCTCTGGCTTTGCACCAGGGTTCAGAATCACAATTACTGGACGGAATTTAAATCGATAGAAGTTTCTTTCTCGTTGTACGTATAGCACCATTCTAATGTATAAAGCTTCCTTTAAGGAAAAAAAAAAAAAGGTTAAAATAATGCATAAATGAATAATCAAGCCTCCACAGGGTCCGATCAAATCACAAAATGAATAGGGAACTTGTCGTTTAATGCGCAAACGTCAATTAAGACACAGTTATGTATTAACTAGAGATGCACCGATACTAAATTTCTCAGCCGATACCGATAACCGATTATTCCGAGTGATATCGGCCGATACCGATACCGATAGTTCTGCCTTTTATACATTCTTATAAATGAATAATAATTAATTCCACAATTCTGAAAGAAATGCAAATGAAAACTCTCCATTTCAACAAGTTGTTTGACAGTAACTGGTCTCATAAACATTAACACATGACTCTAATGAACATGAACACATGAACTCGATTCTGAAGATTAAAGTAAGATCATTAACTTATTGAATGTTATTAATTCATATGAACATTGACTGAATTGTAAAAATCCTCCTGTTTAGTCTCACATTCACTCTCCACAAACACAAGCATTTCTACTTCATCATTAAACATCAAACTGTAATATATAATATCAACTTTTTATATATTATCATTCACTGGATATGAAATATGCGACTCTACAAATATATTCTCCTGTGCAATATATACTTTTTTGTCGACTCATCTTCATTTAAATCTTCCAGCGGCGTACTGGAGCTTTAATTCAGCGTCAGCAGCGCGGCAAAAAATAAAATCAGACTCAACGCTGAAACTCCCGCTTCACTGCTGCAGCGTCCGGTGTTAAATATTATCAGTGCAGAGATTACAGAGATTACAAACTGCAGTTTTGTCCTCATTCCACACAAGAGACATCTTCTTTACACACAGCACGAATTCGACGTTTTCCCGCCCTCTTCTGATTGACAGGATACAATCCGCCCTGCTCATCGGATGTGTTTAAACACACGTGTTAGCCTACGTCGGTGCATCTCTAGTATCAACCCAACAAAAATAAATAAATCATGATCGCCATTAATACATAAAAAATGAATTGTCCATTGTTCGTTGTTACAAAGCAGCACTGTGACTCCAGTGCCTACAATGTTTGCTTGTAACAATGCAAAGGACCATCAAACATCGCTCCTCAGTGTGTGTGTGTGTGTGTTCAGTGTGACAGGTGACAGGGAGGTGGTTAAGGGTGTGACAGTCGCTCGACCAAGCTATCAGGACTCCATTACCGAGCCTATTGATTGTGTACGGATGAATTAAAGAACCCGATTCGAAAGGCATACCTTCATTGTCTTCACCCCCACACACACATACACACACACACATCCATGTGAACTGGTAACTCCATGAACATCACATCATACACATCATCACCGCCGGTTCATCAAGCTTCCTGTCATGTCGGGCGCAGGAGAAAATTCGGTTCATGCGAAGCAGCGTGTCCAGCCTACAGTATATTTACCTCCATTTTACATGCAAAATATCAAAATGTCTAAATATATGTTGTGGAGAAAAAGAAGAACGTAGCACCTCCTCTCCAAATGTAAAGAGCGCCATCGGCTGCTGAGTTAGATCGGGCCTGGGCTTGTTTATTCTTGCAGACGGTGATTGCTTTGGCACGACTCGCATTATCTTGTCAGGGCAATAAAGCTGACCACTGTGGAGCCTGGACATGAAACAAGAGCCGAGCAGAAGAAGACATCAAGAGCCAAAGGGGAGGAGACACAGAGAGAGAGAGAGAGAGAGACAGAAGGAAAGAAAGAAGGAAGGTGACAAGGACTGTACAAGATAAAAAGATCATACAACGTCAACCAAATGGGACACCGTGGCATACAGAAAAGAAAGATGATAAATAAGAGGAGTTTAAAAAAAAAAGTAGAAAGGGGAGACAACACTTTGGTAAATGAATACAGAGAGAAGATTAGAAATAGATGTGCGGGATACTGCAGGAAAGAGAGAGAGAGAGAGAGAGAGAGAGAGGGAGGAGAAAGAGAGAAACAGAGGTGCATGGGATTGTAATCGATTACCTATTTTTCAAAGTCACTTAAAGTGTCCAGAGCACAGGGCCGTTAAGTAGTAGTGCCGGGGAATAGGGTTTGAGTATGCGGCAACACGACTGGGGAGCGCAGAGAGAGAGAGAGAGAGAGAGAGAGAGAGAGAGAGGTGGGGAGATTATTGGGGCAAGTTGGCATGATAACATTGACCCTGCTTGCTTCTCACTGATGGATCTGTGCTCTTGCAGGAAATAGTTCTGACAGGCCAATATGTGTGCGGGGAGATGTGCCCCCAGAGGCAGCCTTCCACGCATCTATGTGTCTGCGTGTGTGGAAGCGTGTGCATGGACGTGTGGGCGTGTGGGAGGGGAGTGTTACTGATCCATCACCCACTCAAACAGTAAACACATCATGTGAAGACAAACACAACAATGTCCTCTGAAGTCAAGGACACGTTCAGACTGAGCTCTGGGCTTTATATAGAGAGTGGTTGGATTACAGATACTCACCGTGTGTGTGTGTGTGTGTGTGTGTGTGTGTGAGAGAGAGAGAGAGAGAGACAGAATGAGACAACTCCTCTCCTGGGTGATCTCATCATTTAAATAAAAAGTGACCTCTTTAACTGATAGCCCTGATAGACGATAAGCTTTCTGCTCATCTAGATTACACACTTTACTTGGCATTCACACACACTTTCCACGGTCACGTGCCATTCGAAACCGCATTTATCATTTCGCATTGATGTACTCTGTGAAAGCGCGCACTGTGTAGTTCGCAGCCGTTATCTTTATATCCATTATAAACAAAGACGTATCGCCATCCGAGCTGGATCCAGACAAACACAATTAACTCCAGCCTTTCCGGTTATTCCCATTGATTTACGGTTGCGCATGTGAGCCGCAGGTGGCCACAAAAACAAGTCCTTTACTTCCTGTTTGTGGTTACGCAGGGTGTGTATGGGATGAGGTAAGCACCTATCTGGCTAGTACACTCTAGTCTGTTCATAATGTCCAGTCCATCCAGGATGTCCTGTTTTGGGGGCAGACCCATTGTCCTGGCCGATAAAAATAGCCGCTCTGATTGGCCGAGTCCAGATGCGAGAGGAGCGAGAGACAGCCGAGCGGGACCGGAAGTCTCAGAGTCATGCTAAAGGCTTTCGGGTTTATTTTTACACTTTGAGATCATGAACTGAGTTTTATATACAAGGCGTGAGTTCATACAGTGCACACGCGTTCAGCGTGCCAAGCCCACACAGGTGGCTACTGCACGGTTATTATAGATCCGAGCTTTTTAAAACCCTCATTTGTAATCCAGTTCATTTTAGTGTCACTTCTATTCAAATCTGTTTTTTTTTTTGTTTTTTTTATTTCATTCATTCATTCATGTTCAGTAACCACACTATCCTGATAATGTGCTTAAAATGTGTACTGCATATGTTCTTTTTGTTTCAGTTTTCATTCCATTGACTGTATTTTTTTTTTTATTTTAGAATTTTTTTTTTTAAACTCTTACTGAGCATGCTGCAGGTGCAACATTTAAGTTGGTGAGGTTTTTTTTTTCTTTTCTTTTTTTTTTTTCCGGAACGATTTTTGGCACTGTCGCAGCATATTATTAGAAAACAGGAATGTAGGCCTTCGTTAAAATCAAAATATTCCCACATCGCGCTCCCTTCCTGCCAGCTGCTATTTTCCACAATAAATTGTATGTTGAATGTGCGCGGAAAAAATGAAAACGGAAATTAGTTCACATCTGCTTTATATTTTTTAATTTCAGGGTTTTTTTTTTGGGGGGGGGGGGTTTCTTTTCCAATAACTATTATAACTCTGGTCTATACGCACACACACATTATGAGAACAAAACAACACATTTGTTTATCCTATTTATAACAGATTTGCTTCTGCATTGGTGATGATGATTGATATTATGATCATACCGGCCTTTACTAAACACCATACACATGCACATACTGTGGGTGAGAAATATATGAACTGCGTAAATAAAGTATATATATATATATATACAATTGAGGAATGTAATGTGGAAAGTGCATTCTTTTAGCTTGTATTGTGTCAGAGTGGTGTGGAAGTCACCGGAAACTGAGCTTATGAAGTGAAGTGGAGATGCTGTAGAGAGTCGGTGAGGTGCAGTAAGTTAGCAGCTCCTCTCGGGCTGCTGGGCTGACTGAGCTCGCCTCTGCTATAATGAGGGAACTGGAGACAGGAGGCCGAGGGTGACGGATTCTCCTGCTACTGAAATCCGAGCCACTTAATCCACGAGCTGCACACACACACACAATACCCTGAGCAAGCCACAGCGCTCACCCCTGCCCTTCAACACACACACACACACACACACACACACACACACAACTCTCACTTACACTTTTCCTCATCTTCAGTCTCCCTGTTGTGCAAATCAGATTCAAATACTGTGCTGCTTGACTGGTTTGGCAATGGGAAGAACATTTCAAGTATGTTTGAGAAGTTTTCATGTAGGTCACTTCACTATTGTTGGATTTCGCTCTTGACTCTCTCTCTCTCTCTCTCTCTCTCTCTCTCTCTCTCTCTCTCTTTCTCTCTCTTTCCCTCTCAGGCAAGAAGAAGGTGTCTCTGTATGACAGCCAGGCTCCCATCTGCCCTATCTGCCAGGTTCTGCTGCGTCCTGGAGAGCTGCAGGAGCACATGGAGCAGGAGATGGAGAGGCTCACCCATTTGCACATCAGGTAGACACATATCTCCCGTACAGCACATTCTACTACTCTACGATGTGAGCTTTCAGGTCTGACAGCGAGATCCAACCTGCTCTTGACCTAATGGCTCAGCTAGTCTTGAAGCCCATCTCTCATAAATCAGCCTCGGTGCTGTCATGGCTTTGGAGCTTGGCCAGGTTAAGCATGTGGAGTGGATCAGAGAGATCCGTACAGCCTGCCATCGCTCACCGTGGTCGCCTCTTTGACACAACATGACAGTCGGCAACGCGTGACGCTTCAGCTGACAATGAACTCCCAGCTAACTCGGGGCTAAAACAATCTGCGCTTCCTATGCAGCTGCAAGTGCTTCCTCTGCTGTATCATTCCTTCTTTGTCAAACAGGAAACCTCAGTCCATATGCTGCATTCCGAGTTAAGCCTGTATTGTTAGGGATGAGAGTTCTAAGCAGACATGTGTATGAGTGCTGTCTCCAGCATGAGCGCTAGTTATCCATCACATGCCAGTGATGAGTTAGGGTTTAATAATTCATAAAGGGCAGCGCGTTGCCATCCATGTTGCCAATTTGGACAGCGGGGGTTATTTAAGGAAATGCCGTCATCACTACTCGGTAGATGCTGCAGAGTGTCATTGAGCCATGATTTAGTCTGGCTTGCTCTGCTCTCCTTGACCTCTATGGTTACAAGTTATAAGGCTGCCATCATTTGAACACAATGTCCATTTTACCCTATGTTGGTCCTACTGCCAGTTCCCAGGCTCTAGCAGTTCTTCCATATTGCATGACAGCTCAAAGGTCAAAGACTACATTTCCTTCCTCTGAGACATGTGAAGCAAGCTGCTTGATCTTTTTCTTTATTATTTTTTTTTCAAACTGCTGCTCATGCACCGCTATAGCATAGCTGGATAGAGACGTATAGCCACAGCGTTCTTTGGATTCCCAGTAAACGATGGCTCAGGATTCTGGGAATCTCAAGTTCTCCCAGTTATAAGGTAAACGCTTTCACAAACTTTTTCCACACTCCCGAACCCCCCCCCCCCACCCCCACCACCACCACACACACACTCCTTGAAAAAGCAACGATTGCACTATTGCAATAGAACCGGAGCCCATATGAAGGATTAAGAACCATTCGCAAACAAAAACTAGAAGCTGTGGATAAATTCACTTTCGTTTGTTAAACCGTACAAATATCATTATTCCTCGTATTCATTATGTTCGTTAGGAATGGTGTAATTAATAGGGCTTTTTTAGATTAGGACATACCATATAACTTCGCACGACGCTCAATGTAAAAACGACAGAGATCCTTTCGCGTGTTGATCCACAGCAGCAGCCACCTCTTTCTCCTCCAAGCCTGTGCCTGCACACACACACTCACACACACACAAACGCCCACACACACTCACACAGATCATTGAAAGTGACATGGCAAATTTGTGGCAATTTGTAGTAAATCTCCCTTTAATGATACCGTTTCATTCAGCAGCAAATGAGAATGGAGTGCATGTAAAATGGAGAAGGCTATTTAAGATGTAGCATTAGGCAGATGTCTGGATGGATGTGGGTGAGCGTGTCTGAGATTGGGACTGCCAGATTTCTCACCCCCCGCCCCCCACCCACCGCCCTCCTGTGTTACTTCTCTTTTGCCTTAGCGTGTTCCTCCGCTTCCTCGTGTATGGAAATGGGAATCCATCATGCCCTTTGCACATCAGCCTGCACACAGCAATCTACATTACACCCCCCCCTCCCCCCCACACACCTCCCAGATGCTCCCAAACCCCTCCACCTAATCAATTTGCCACCAACCGAGCGAGGGAGAGCAGGGTGGAAAACGGTACCAAAAGCAATCTTTATCTCTAGTGTACAACCCCCAACCCCACCCCACCCCACCCCAGTCGTCGACTGGTATTTATTCAATTTTCAACACCTCCCTTGCGCACTCAAGCCTCGTCTTCCTCTCTCTCTCTCTCTCTCCGTCTCTCTGACAATCAAAGCATGAGCTTGCTTCATCCGGAAAGTGTTTTCTGGAGACCCAGTAGCCTGGAATTAATTCTGGTCTACGACTGCGGCACTGATAAAAAGAAACGCATTCTTATAGATTTGTCATCTTCCCACTGCTGAACCTTTTATAGCCGTAGCCGGGGTTCCTTTTTTTCTCTCCCTTTTCCTTATTTTCATCTTTGTTCCGGTGTCTCGTTAGCGAAAGCCAACTCAGCCTCTATGTGTCTCCTCTGTTCCTTCTGTCCCTGGCTTTGTCGCTCATATCAAAATGGGCTGACAGGACAGACTGAAAGCTCGCGCTGATGTGTTCGCACGACATTCCCTCCGACGCAGCAGCCGTGACGCGGGAAAAAGTGTCTCCAGCCCTCCTTCTGCATCTCCCGATCTGTCTGTCTCCGTGTTTCCTTTCATCTTTTCTCTATGCTCTTCCCTCCCAGCCCCTTCTCTGTCTCTCTCTCTCTCTCTCTCACTGTCTCACTCTCACATAGCTGTCACTTTGACAACAGGGCCTCAACATTGCCTCTCCTTGTTTTCTCTCTCTGGCAGTGATGGCTGCCTCTTCAAAAGTCATTCTCTCTCATTGTCACCATGCAGGGGGAAGCAGTAAAGAACAAGGAATAAAAATCTCCCGCACATGACACATAGCGTACCCCCCACTGCCCCCGTTGTTTTGAAGAGGTGTGAGACAGGGCCTGATGCTCTTGTTGTGTCTGTAAAGTTGCCTTTTAGGTACACAGATTCTTCATCGTTTCAATATATAATATAGCAAAGTAAAATAAAAAGAGGATAAAGAGCTCTGGATAGTTAAGCGTTCTTATCGTCTCTTCTGAGTTCTTTTTGGGGGAAAAAGCAAACACTTTTATGAGGTGAAACCGTGAAGGGTTTCTCATAATCTCTCCCTCTCTTTACCTCCCTCTCCATCTCTTCTTCTGTCGAGCCACACATGATTTTATGGAGATGCCAGTGATCCTGACACTGATCCACCCGGATCCTGATGCCCTACCTTGAAGTACCATGGAAATGGTTTTGGACCTCATTTCCACATGGACGTTCTCGCTGTGGTTGCTGGGACTACGGTTGCAGCGATGGCCTTGGGACCTCAATTACCACATGCAGTTTTACACTCAGGTCTCCTTTAGTGAACAGTGGACTAGTTCAACAAACAGACGTCATATAAACACCATAACGAACTTTCCTTTACTTTCACACTATCCGCTGTTACCCAGATGAGGACGGGTTCCCTTCTGAGTCTGGTTCCTCTCAAGGTTTCTTCCTCATATCATCTTAGGGAGTTTTTCCCTCACCACCGTCTCCACCGTCTCGCTCAATAGGGATAAATTCATAAAACACACTTAAAATCTCCATCCTGTGTTTATACGTTTCCGTAAAGCTGCTTTGAGACAATAACTGTTGTTAAAAGCGCCATACAAATAAAACTGAATCGAATTGAATTAAGAGAGTACGAAGCAATAGACACTTTTTTTTGGAGAGAGGAGGCAGGACAGAGTTCATCTGTGGTACCGTTTAAATCTGCATCTCACTATGCGGAATTGTTAATGAACCGTATATTACTAAGATGACTAATATGCGTGAACATTAAAATGTTATTCGCTTCGGTTTCTTGAATAGTTGAGCTTTCTTAGCTTCCCAAACCCTCCGTTAAACCTAAAGATGGGGTTACGCTGTACAATTTCAGTACAACCGTGTAGTAGATGAGAGTTTGCTGTCGGCGACAATTTAAAAACAAAAATCGGATGGTAAAATGGTAAACGACGTCCAGCGAATGCGTTCCGTTATGCAGTCGTGGGGTAGAACGACCGGGATTTCTGACATTGGACATCATGTAGTGTGAGTAGTGTCACAATCTGATATACATTTCAGAAGCCTGGTTAGCACCGTTAGTTAGTCTACCTGCCTGATGAGTATAAAAACGGAAGTAAAAACTGAGACATCGCGACTGAGAAGATGGAAGTGGCGCTAATTGAAGAGCGACCACGGCGTCCTATGCGACTACGTTCTTTGGTTTCTCCTTCATACGTTCCAGCGCATAAACTGCAAGCTTCCTGTGGTGACTAGTCTCATCATTGGCATTGCAGGGTACGAGCGCTGTGAGGTAATTGTTACACAGTGTAAGACCAGTTCAAGCGTACCTCCAGAGGGACAAACGGAGGAGTCTTAAGAGTGCTAGATGTAACATTTTTTTACATTTACATTTATATTTACGGCATTTGGCAGACGCACGCCCTTATCCAGAGCGACTTACATTTCTTTCATTTATACAACTGAGCGGCTGAGGGTTAAGGGCCTTGCTCAAGGGCCCAGCAGTGGAAGCTTGGCAGTGCTGGGTTAGGGTTTGACCTTACGACCTTCTGATCAGTAGACCAATGTCTAACCCACCGAGCTACCACTGCCCTTTTTCCATGCTTTTGAACTTGCTGGTGTAATACACTTACGGACGGTGTGTGTGTGTGTGTGTGTGTGTGTTGGGAGTGAGTAAGGGCCAGCGAGATCCATTGTGCCATAGTGGCGGATTTATGACGCCGGGGGAGTGTGTTTATTATCTCACAACCAGTGCACTGCCTCCGATGGGGCAATTCATCCTCTTTCAAGGCCCTGTCCTGATTTGTGTTGTCTCTTTCACTTCCTCTCTCTCTGTCTCTCTCTCTATATCTATCTATCTCTCTGCTCGGGCCTTGTAAGATCAATCATGTTAACTGCACAAGAGGCAGGCATGAAGCTTATTACCTGCATGAGGGCGGAGCTAACAGCTGACTCCACCCTCACCTATCCATCCCATTTTGCTTAGTCCTCGTCCTTGTCCGGTTGTACGTGGCAGAGACGAGCGCGCTTTCCAAATCGCGTTATTTATTTATTTACTAGGAGCCGGAGCGGATTAAATTTCAGTGCTTCGGCAGTGAACAAGGGACATAAAGTGAACATGACAAGGGTGACATGTTTCCCCTCTGTCAGTGCAGCTCACCTCATCATTTCTCAGCATTAGAAATACCACAGCTGGCCACAGCCATTACAGGAAACACAAGAAAAGTGGGGGAAAAAATGGATGCAAGGGGCGTTATGGTGTGTTTGTTTATGCGTTTTCTATAGGGTAGAGAAAGAAGAATATAGTGTGAATGACTGACTAGGAAATACACACATGCAAGACACACACACACACACAAAAAAAAAAAAAGACCTCAGGTGTGCTTGAGGCAGAGAGAGATGAGAGAGAGGAGGGGAAGCTGGAATAAGATATATTAATGTTTCAGGCAGAGATCTGATTTCATGTGTCTCTCCCTATTGTCAGTGGATGCTTTAGCTGGCTCGTTTAATTTTTCCTGCTTTCTAATCAGTCATCTTCAATTGGCTGTGTCCACAAGGCGGTGATTCAATGTAGCCCCCGCAAACCCCTCCCCTCCCCCTCAGGCCGCACTTGAAAGTTGGGGGGGGGTGGAAGGGGGGGTCTCTTCACCTCCCCTACTCCCCTCCGCTCCTTTCTGCCTCCTTAATACAATGTTTACAAGCCGGCGCATTGTCCTCGACATATTTCAAAGTCCTAAGTGCCCAAGGCGCTTCACTGACAAATCAAATAATGGCAAAATCATTTATTTCCTCCTGCCTCAGCCAAACTGTGTGTATGTGTGTGAGAGAGAGAGAGAGAGAGAGCGAGAGAGAGGGAGAGCGACAGAGAGAACGTAGAAGAAGAGAGGGTATGAACGACTGCATGAGCACATCCATGAGAATGATTACTTCAATAAAAAAATTATAACCCAAATCTGCTTAGCCGAGGTACTTTTGGACAGTAATTGTTTCAAATACAGCATGGCCCTGGGCTGCCAGGATTGAGTGGCACACAGGGCACGGCTGCAGCAGCAAAGCACCGCTTTTTTTCATCTCCACATGATTAAAACTGTGATTTGTGTTGCTTCGTGGACTTTTGTCTCAGCTGTCCTTTTAAATGGCCATTTGGGTTCTAAGCGAGGCGCCTCGGAGACTTGAAGTGAGTGTTGACGGAGGAGGGACGAAAGCAGGCCTTACACAAGAGATCCTGTCTTTTACACTCGTGGTGTCCCGAAAGTCTCCGTACAGCAGCGGACTATGTATACCAGCACCACGTGGGTTGTGCCTTCGTCGGCGGATGTCATGTCGGTTCTTCTCGGTCGGTCCGCAACACTTCCGGTCTTTCTGAAATTGTAAATATGTTTCCTGTTGAAGTCCGTCGCAACCTTGCGACAGCGTCCCGGGACTGATTTCAATACGTTCTTCTTCTGTCAAAGGCGTTCTGAAAAAATATATATATCTAATATAAAAAGTAAGTCTGAACATTTTGCTGAAAAGTGTTCATTTCCCCTATGTATGTAGACTTTTGAGACACCCTGTATATAACGTGTACTGTATGTGTTCAACTTTGACCTCATGTTGGTGAGCCCTGGTCAGTTATGATGTTTTGTGTGTGTGTGTGTGTGTGTGTGTGTGTGTGTGTGTGTGTGTGTATTTTCCTTCTTTCTATAGTAAGAACCCATCACCGAAGGATCTCAGCACAGCACCCGGCACACCCAAGGTAAGATGGTCCTTTTGGTTTGAATGCCGTTAATAGCAATAAGAGCTCTTCTCCATTCTATTAAGCCCTACGAAGAGCCCCACTTAGCTATGAGAGAGGAATTATGGAATTATGCTCCTTTATTTCCTGTGGTAATGTACTTATGAGAGCTTAAGATGGTTTCCTGCTGGGCCTTATTAACAATCATATGGTAACTATGCCAGCGAGGGTTTATTGTTCTACTCAGTCTTAATCGGAAGCGAGGGGATCGTGTTGGCTTTATCTTGGACTCTGAATTTGTTCAATTATTTCTACACTCTGTACTCTATTCATATATTGATACAGTATTGACATGGTCGGGAGAGGGAGAGAAAAGGAGATGTGGAAAGGAGCACGTGAGATAAAGGAGGAAAAAAAAAGAAGGAGCGACATGACATTTCATATCACTGGAGACTTGCCAAATATACAGGCCCACTTGGCACAAAAGTCTGCTCTTATCGCTGACTTCTGTAAAAGAGATTTGCTGGTTCACATGTCACACGTAAATGATTAGATAGGGCTTTTAATATCAACTTATACTAACACCGAGCCATACATGTAAAACTGCCACTTTGAGCTCACTGAGCTCTACTTTACACTATATCTCTCTTCAAATGCCAGCTCAGAGAACGCCCCTAATCCAAAAGGAAGAAACCTTTAAACAGTGCAATGATTTTGATCGATGGGGCTTATAAAAGCAATTCACATCATTATTCCAGTCTGGATGAGACCTGTGCCGGCGGCGGAGGGAAATGAGGTTCCGACCCGTGCTTATGCAAAACGGGGAAGCTCGGAAAAAAAACTGGGCATGGAAGTGGGCGAGGGGTAGAGTGCAGACGTGACCGAGCATTCCACAGCTAGCGTTTAGTATTCCTCAGCAGTGTGTGGAAAATGAAGAGGCCAACTGGGATAGGGGGTCCACGCTCGCTGGCGGATCGGGCCTGGCATCCCAGTTCTAAAGCGGATTAACCCCCGATCTGGCCCGATCTGCTTTTCACACTCCTCTTGTGCGCCCATTGCCATAGCAACTCCATGCCAGCCCAGGCTGGCACTAATCCCGTGGGTCAGAGGCCAATTCCATCGCCAAAGTCTTGCTTTCCCATCGGCCTGAAAAGAACAACTCTAATTGGTCTGAAAGCAAAACAGCAACTGATGTCATGTTCAATTGACATTATTTGCAAGTGTTCTCGCATTGCTAGCTGCGAATGATTAGAAATTTCTATATTGCGAAGCAGCTGGTCCATTTCTCATACTCAATATACTGCACAGCCACATAAATGGTTTACGCACACATATACGCACATTAATTCTCTCTCTTTCTCTGTCTCGCTCTCTTCCAATATTCCCTAAGCTCCAAAGGCTTTGAGTTGGCAAATAAATTGTTTCCTGACCTTGCAATTCAAAAGCATAAGAAGCCATGCATAATGTCTAATTTACTGTCCCCATGGAGCGAGCCTGCCATTTTTCACATATTAATATTAGATTACAGTTGTCACCCACTAAAGCCGCTACCCCTCCTCTCGCTTTGATTAATTGGAGAGGATTGTAAATACAAATATTTTATAGCGGGCTCATAAAAGGCTAGCCAGAGATCAAGACTCCTAGTAAAGAACGCAGAGTTTACGCTCCTGCCTTCCTGTAGCCATAGGATTGTTTTTTTTTTTTTTTATCAGAGAGACTTGTAATGAAAATAGACCAAGTGTATCCGATGATGCTACCTAGTGTGGCATCTTTATAGGCTTCTAGCTAACCTAAACCGGGTTCTATAGCATGCAGAGGCCCGTCAGAAATGATGAACAGGGCTGCAGGTGACATATTTATCCTGTGGCTGACTGCAGACTGTTCATCTCTCACTGTCTCTTTCTTTCCTCAGTCTCTCCTGTTGTCAGTGCACATCAAGCGTGAGGGAGAGTCTCCAGTAATCTCGCCGCTGTCCTCCGACGACCCGCACCATTCTGACAGATACCAGGTGAGCCAGGCAAAGAAGCTCAAACACACACACACACACACACACACACACAAGTGCTGTACAGAGAATAGCAATGACATACCCAACCAGAGCAGTGCTTTTACACACTCGTGCCTATATGAAGCCATTTATTTAAGTTACATTTAGGCCTTCTGGGAAGCTTAAGATAGTGAATGACAACTGCTCCTTACCAAAACAAAAGAAAAGATCTTGTAGATTAAAGTGCAATTAAGTGCAATGTCAAAGTAAGGATAGATTAGATATATGTGCTGCTGTGTATACATGCGCTTTGGCATTCCTTCCTCTCATAATATCCTCCATCTTATCCCGGATTGGATCTGACTGCTGGCCACATTAACAGGGACAGAGATCTCCTCTGCCAATCTCCAGCTGCAGATTTGCTCAGACCGTAATGTGTGCCCTGCTCTGATATGTAATCATGCATGGTTTAACCCTGGGGCTAATCTCCACTGGCCTCCACACACCATCCCGCCACATAGATGTCCTTGAAATGTTTGTTTCTTGCCTTCTTCTCGGGAGTCGTGGCATTGGATGGAACTGGGTCTCACCTCAACTGTCTCTCGGCCGAGGGAGGACCTTCTCTGCTCAGACCAGCTCAGAGAAGTCTAATATACAGTGGACAGATAAATGAGGCCTGAGGTTGAGGTAACAAAACCTCGGAATATACTTTTGACTTAGACGATGGTCCCTTAGACAGAATCACAGACACGATGATAATGCATCGTTAGCCATATTGCTTATAAACTAGACTGGGGGAAAAAAAGCTTACTCTAAAGCGCCAAGAGAAGTCGCTGTGATGCAAACTGAAACTGAACCAAATCCATAGAGTTGAATTATAATTCGTATTTAATTAGAGGCTCAATCCAGTTTTATTTCTGTATGTATCAGGTTTCCGATATGTAAACATATATCTTTAAAGCTCTTAAAGTACAACTGATTGAATACATATTCTAATCATGAAATCAATTCAACAGTATTCATCTGAAGCTATGAAGAATTAAGCATGTATTTGTTATTTTCTGTACTGCTAACGTTAAATTTTCCTTCTTCAGCGTTTCGCCTCACGAAGCAAAAACACTAATGAATATTCAAATCGTATATGAAGGTTTATTATATTATATTATATTATATTATATTATATTATATTATATTATTACAGCTTTAATTAATGAAACCACACATTTAGCGAGCTGCTAAAACCCAGAACATTCGCGCTTTGTCTCCCCCTAGTGGCACGCGCTGTAACATCACCTCTGCGTCGCATGACCTTTGACTGTGACGCACGCTGGTCACGTGACTCCGGCCAATATGGCGCTGGCTCTCTGAGTCGAGCCGCTCGTTACTATAGTAATGTTTTTTCCCCCCACAATCCTTCCCCATCCGTGTTTTTTTCAATTGAAAACGCCGGCCTTCGCCGCTTTTCGAGGAATAACACAGACCTTATCATTCGTTTAGCGACATGCGTTTTTGGACTTCCATTGTGTTATCGCGGGAGCGGTAGAAATGGAAGAGGAGGTGAAAACAAATGGCAAAAGAGAAGTAGGTCTGCAGTTTGGGGTCGAATATGTTGCACAATCCGGTGCCATCCAGAAGAATAAGCTTCAGCTCGTGTAAGCCGAGTCATTTCACTAAAAGTTTGCACTCCGAGTTGTAACTGCTGTGCTTTCTTTTTTTTCCTTTTCTTTCTTTCTCACCTGCAGACATTTTTGCGAGTGCGGGCAAACAGACAAACACGACTGAATGGTAGGTAATGTTTACATCACCACCTCTAATCCTCTAATTACATGTGCTGCTGTCTCCTAATGAACATATCCGACTAATTATGTATGTTTCATGAGTCCATTAGCTCCCTATACACTAATTACTTTATGTCAAGTGAGTACCCATTTTCACTTGGGTACTTTAGCTGTGGAGTTTATTGAACTTTAGTTTGAGATCAATTAGAAATAAGAGACAATGAATCACAGCATCACGGTATTAATCGATCACTTGGAAAAACACACAAAGCTGTGGTGAGCATTTATTACCAAGCGTAATTGTTTTTAAATCAACCTTTCCTAAAAAAAAAAATAATAATAATAATAAAAAAAATTGAGTGGCTTTTATTTTGTCAGGTTTTTTTTTTTTTTTTTTTGAGGATATGGAAATGCATTTGAATCCACGGTTAGTGTGACTAGCTGGCCGGCCGTGATGCTGTAACTAATAACGTGCGTATTTATACACCGATCAGCCGTGACTTTAAAACCCACTGAGAGGTGACGTGAATAACAATAACGTTCGATTATCTCGTTTCAATGGCCCCTGTCGTGGGGGAGGGATTTATTTATCAGGCAGGAAGTGAGCAGTCGGGCCTCGAAGTCGATGTGTTGGAAGGAGGAGAAATGGGCAAGCGTGAGGATCTGATCGACTTTAATATGGACAGATTGCGATGGCTGGACGACCGGGTCGGAGCGTCTTCTAAACAGCGGGTCTTGTGGGGGGGTGGGGGGTTCCCCGTGTGCAGTGGTTAGTACCTACCAAAAGTGGTCCAAGGAAGGACAGCAGGTGAACTGGTGAGACGGTCATGGTAAGAGCACAAGGCTCATTGATGCACGTGGGGCGCGAAGACGAGCCCGTCTGGTCCGAGCTACTGTAGAACAAACTGCTGAGTCAGAACAGCGAGTGCGTCACAGCTTGCTGCGTAGACGGAGACCATGCTGACCCCTGTCCACCTACAATGGGCATGTGAGCATCAGAACTGGACCATGGAGCAATGGAAGGTGGCCTGGTCTGATGAATCACGTTTTCCTCTACATCACGTGGACGGCGGGTGCGTGTGCGTCACTTACCTGGGGAAGCAGGATGCACTATGGGAAGAAGAGAAGCTGGAGGAGGCGGTGTGATGCTCTGGGAAACCTTGTGTCCTGGCATTCATGTGGATTCAACTTCCTAAACATTGTTGCAGACCAAGTACAACATCTTCATGGCAACGGTATTCCCTAATGTCCGTGTCCTCTTTCAGCAGGATAGTACACACTGTAAAAATAGTTCAGGAACGGTTCGAGGAACACGACGAAGAGTTCAAGGTGTTGACTCGGCCCCCAAATTCCCCAGATCTCAATCCGATCGGGTGTCTGCTGGACAAACGAGTCCGATCCACGGAGGCCCCGCCTCGCAACTTACAGCACTTAAAGGATCTGCTGCTAGCCTCTTGGTGCCAGATCCCGCAGCACACCTTCAGAGGTCTCGTAGAGTCCACGGCTCAGAGCTGTCTCGGTGGCACAAGGCGGACCTGCTCGGTATTACGCGGGTGGTTTTAACGTTACGGCTGATCCGTTTATGTTTTGCTATGAAATACTTAGCACACAGCTTTCCAAACGCCGCTTAAGCACATCACATATTTGATCAGATTATACTGCGGTAGTATAGAGGCTTCATTTCTTGTCTAGACTATTGCGAAATGCATTCAGTATCCTTCTGGAAAGAGGCAGTTACCTCTTCTAGATATGCACATTACTGAGATATGGTTTATACTAACACTAATCACTGCGGTTCATCCCAACGGACTGTTCCTTTCAACCAAATGCCCTTATCCACGAGCATTTTATTTTATTTTTGTATTTGCGGTTTGAATTAAAAGCAATATCGAACATAACTAAAAGTCCCGCAGCAGTCTTATCGGATCACTGAAACACGTCTAGACTATGAGACGGATTCATGGTAGTGTCTGAAATGTGATGATCGTGATGATTGTTTTACTGCGCTTCTTTGTTTTCCCATTGTTGAACAGAATTGATGAACAGACTGGTCTTTTTGTCCACGTTGTCTATGATACGCATGCATTTCAATAAATAGACACGTCTTCGCATCAGGCTGAAGCGGTCTCTTAGCAACACGGTTTCCAGATCATAATAATAATAATAATAATAATCATGTTTATACTTTGAATGGCTAAATTATCGCGCCACCGTGGCGTGCGATCAAACGGGCGCAAACATCGAAACGTGGCGTTTGTACGCGAGTTTAAAAATGCTAGCGAATATTAGCAGTCAGAAGTCATAATCCTGATTGGGATTAGAAGGCCAGTAGCCTCCGCTAGCTTCTCTCTAGCATGTCTGGCCCTTATTTCAGTCCAGTCATGATTAGGTGAAGCTGGTCCTGTCTTGTACGTGTTTCTGTGCAGTTCCCTTGTCTGTAGCGCCTGCCCGAGCAGAGGATCTCTTTAACCCTTCGCTTCTTGATATGTCAACAGTCGGTGACCTCTGCTGGCGCAGGCGTTACGGCAAGGACGTGCCCCGAGACGTGCCCCTAGCTCCCTACTGCCTACACGACGGTGAGAATTCCCCCAATCCCACACACTCCTCCTAGCCGAGCTGCGTAGAGGCTAATGGAGCTGTCTTTATTTAAACCGTGGCCCCTCACGCCATATTTCACCTCTCGTCTGAGACGCTGGCTGGGAAAACTCCTGCCCTTCTTAATTAATCTGCCTCTTTTTCTTCCTGTTTAATGATGCCCAGCGGCCCCCTCTATTACCGTCCGCTGCGAGATTGAGACGGAGACCATATCTTGCTCATCTCTCTCTCTCACTCTCGCTCGCCGTCTCTCTCTCGGCTAGTCTCCCTCCCCCTGAAGTTATCACACACGCTCCCTCTTTTTCCCCTCAAGTCTCCCTCAGCCTCTCTGGCAATCACAGCCACCTAAAAATTAATGTCCCCACACGCCATTTGCAGTTAAGGAAAAGAGACAGAGACTTACGGCGCAATGGGCTCCGTTCTGCTACGTTAAATTTCTAATTACACGTGCACTGGTAGAGGAAACTCTCCAGGCCCCACCCCCTACCCCGTACACTGTCGAGTGGCGTGGAAGTGGTATCAGGGTCTTTAGCCCAGTGTGTGACCAGGCTTGTTCTCTGTTGAACAGATTTGCGATCAGATCTCCGCAGCGAGCTTCCTCGTTTGACCTCGGAGCTCTTTTCTTGTCGAGCAATCTGTTCTCAGCGATCCTGCCAACGCACTGTTAGAGCAACTTGGGGGGGAATTTGTCCACGCATTTACGCAGAGCCCAGTTTGGCCGCCTTTGTGGGTTCTGAACCGTCAAGAATATTCCATGTCGTAACACAAATCCGCATATGTGTCTCAAGAGCTCGTTTTAATAGAATCAAGCCGAACGAAAGCGCACGCTACTGCTGCGTCATTGTGTCCCTATGACGATATCCACCACTCTCCGTTTTTCTGTCTCCTGCAGCTCGGATCGGCAAGCTGAAGCGGCGGAAGCCGGAGGATGGACAGGTATGTCCGCTGTGCAGCGCTCCGCTGGAAGGAACAGTTGAGGAAATGAATAGGCATGTGGAAGAGTGTCTGTTAAAGGTAGCCTCTCAAACCCGGGCCTTGCAGAGCCTCCGAATCTCTAGAGTTCATGCTGTCTCTTCCTTGCCTGCTCCTTTCCCTGGACATCAGCCTCTGCGAAAAATATTACACACGCACAGAAAAGCATCATTAAGCGTCGTGTCTAATGCACGCCATACATAGCAGTGTCCAGGGGAAGCTGTACGGCGACCGCACTTTCCTGAAAGGGAGTGTCCTGCCTTCTGTACTACTTACTCATGTAGATATCTGAACTGCTTGGTGAGGTTGGCTTCCTGAACCTGCTTGAGAGCTTTTCTTACACAGCAAAGTAACCTAGTGTGTTTCGCTAGCTTCTCTGTTTCGCTCTTGAGTGGTTCAGGATGCCGCGCCTTCCCATCCATTCCTCTCTAATCCACTAGCTCTAGCATTACTAATGCACTCTTGGTGTTGGGGTTTGGTGCATTTGCATGTGGTTTTCCCTGCTGTTCACTCTAGATCTCATAGATGTGTTAGTCCAGAAGCGTTTGCTCTCGTCTCTGTGCAGCTGTAGAGTTAAGAGACTAGTAAAAACACCGTGGAGCAACGCTGATTCACGGCGAGCGCTGCGTATGGACATGTTCTCACGGCTTTGTTTTCTCAGAGGGAGGGCGGCATGGACGACGACCAGGCCGATATGGATGGCGAGAACGGCACCCGCTTCGAAGAGTACGAGTGGTGCGGCCAGAAGCGGATCCGAGCCACCTCTCTGCTAGAGGGAGGCTTCAGAGGTAAGCGTAGATTTTAGCCGCCGAACATTTGCAAGAAAAATAATACGAGTAGCATTTTAGGCTACTTGTAATCAACACAAGTGTATATCACTAAGAGCTATCAAGTTCATTAAAGCTAGACTAGGTACCTGCACGCATAATATTGCTTTAAAATTCAAAGAGATGGCCTCGGTCAATAGGAGGGGACAGAACATGAGAGGTGGTCGTGTTCGTCGCAGTGGTCCAGACGGTTGGCTGTGGCAGGGTCTGTTAACGCTAGACATCACGTTCGGCACTACACGGCACCGTGGGCGAGAAACGGGCCGGCGACCTGCAGTCCAACATTGTGCAGCCATGCTATCATAGCTCCCAGTCTCCCTCTGCTCACCTGGGAAAGTTTTTAAAGAATCCGGCTGTTAAAAATTCTCCACTTTCGATGAGTTTCTAACTCCGAGAGTGCTTCTCTTATCCCTTAAGAGGTAGTTTGTCGCGGTAGTGTTCGGTGTAGTGTTGAAGTAGCCGACTCTGTATTCAGTGCTTCAAGTAACGCTTTTAAAACATGCACAGCTTAGTTACGGTGCATGGATTTGTGCTTTGTTTACCTCAGCATCTAAACCTCAATACTGCTTTATCCTCACGGACACACTTGGTGAAGAGCTCTCCTCCTCCTCCTCCTCCTCCTCCTCCTCCTCCTCCTCCTGAGGGGCCTTTTGTAAACTTCAGTGCTCTTAACGGAGGCAAGATGCTTCGATCGCAAGTGGAAGGAACTGAATAACAAAGCTGTGAGTGTGGATAGAAGGGAAAACAGCTTAGCATCTCTTCTTAGTCCCAGCTAGGCAGCCGGTTTGGCCGAATCAGTTGGGAATGTGACCGGCTCGGGGTCTGCGCCGGAGCCTTTGAAACGACAGCGATAGAGAGCCAGAGCCGTGCTGAGCGAGAGCTCACCAGCCTCCAGAACACTTGAAAGTCTCCTGTATTTACCTTGAAAGCCAGCAAGCCCGAGTGGCGGAATCCCTCCAGCCCCCCCCCAGAGAGGACAGGGAGAGGGAAACGGGGAGGAGAGAAAGCAGATAGAGGGGTGTGAAGAGAGCCATCAATGGGATAAGAGCCCTCTCAGCTCTGAACCTCTAGCTCCGATGTCTCTATCTCTCTGAAGGCGCAGGAAGAAAGCCGAGGGGAAGCACTTTCAACTGAACAAAAGGTGAAAGAGAGGAGAGAAATCGAAGCGGATCAGTTTTGGGCACCAGAGCTCCAGGCCTCCTGTGTCCCAGGCTTAGGAGAGCTGTAAGGCTGATGAACAGATAGAGACGGCAGCCACAGAGGACGGCGGGATAGATGTGGTGAGAGCGATAGAGATTTAGTGCAAAGCACATGGGACGATTTTAAGCCTTTGTAAATTTTTTTTTTTTTATTTCTTTAAGGATGGGCTTTGCTGCACTCCCCCTTCCCTTTTTCTAGTGGGACATGCTGAATGCCATTCTGATTAGGTGAACTTTGACCTCTGCTCCAAACAGAGAGGGGTTGACTGTTCCGCGCAAGCCCGTGTTATTTTCGGTTGTTTCTTTTGGTCCTCTTTTTGCCATCTCCTGCAGTGGCATATGTAGATTAGCATGGCGTGTCACCCATGACATATGTAGATTAGCATGTAATATTCATTTGAGTAGGGCTACAACAGAGGAAGAGCATGTATTATGCATTGTACAGGTGCCGTTCATGATGGTAAGCCGCTGACATTTTGAGCTTTGTCTCGCGTCTGGGTTCGGGCAGCGAGGCTAGATTTTCATAGCGCTATCTCGAGATACCGCTATGCTAGTAGTAGACTGTAGTCGTTAACCAGTAAAGCTACATGTTATGTGTGGCTGAGATGTTTTATTGACTGGGTACGTGTTGACTGGGTATAGGAGGAGGACACTGTCCCTGGGGAGGGGGAGCAGGCAGAGAGAGACGGCGCGGCAGCGTGCATAATGCGGCTGAAAGGCATTTAGAGCGCCACTGACCTTTTCAGCACAGATTAGATTGCCTGCCAGGTCCAGTTAGCAGCAAGCCAGCGACTCTTCCAACACCTCTCAGGTACAGAGGCCTGCACTGCTCACGCAGGCGTGTGCGCGCACGCAGTGCTGTTTGCATTGGGATGCTTTTTAGGGACATTTTAAATCTGTATAACGTGCACCTGAAATGGAAAGGGAGAAATTCCAAACACAGAATGGTCGAGGCGGAAATGTTGGTCCGGCTCGCGCACAGATATATTAGCATCGTCTTGAAAATCTTAAAATGTATTTGCGTACGCACCCCAGTTCCACGTATTTGCGTCGCATCGGTGTCCTCATATCCATCAGCTTGTGTACAGGCTGAAGTTCACAAAACACTTGGGCATTTGTGTGGTAATGTTTTGCATTCCATTTTGTACTGAAGCCAAAAATACTAAAGAAGATGGTTCCAGCGGCAGTGCCTACTGGATCAGTACTGCTTCTTTGCCGTAGCCCGAGCCATGCGTTAGTAACAACCACGCAGGGTCCACAGCTTAATCAGTTGATTGGATTAACAGTGATTTATTTATTCATTTTTGCTTCGTATGGCCTTCCTCACTCCCATTAGTGGTCAGGACAGTCTATTTATTTGGCTGTTTCCCCCCGTTTCTGCTTGTGCTCGTTCCCACATCTTCACAGCGAATTAACGGTTCGGCATGGTTTGCAGGTTATCGCGGGTGGGAGGGCGGAGCTGGTCATAGGTTCAGTTGCAGTCCAGAGAAGGTTCCTTCCAGTTTGCTGATCTCCTCCGTGCGATGGATTTGGAAAAGGGAGATTTTTATATTTATACGACTAAGGCAGTGTTCACATGTGCCAGCACAGCCATAGGGACCAAATAAAACTTAAAAGCTTCCTTTTATTCGATCACTAAAAACCGTCCCAATGTTGTTAAAAGAAAAGGTGGTGGTGGGGCGGGGGGGAGCGGGAGCGTTTGCAGCACGTTTTATCTCCTCTCTGGCCCACTGGTCTCCCTTTAGAGAGCTGTAGAGGGAGGAGGTGTGTGCCCTACTCCTGCCACTCCTTACTTTCATTCTCCAGCAGCACAGAATGGAGATCACTCAGTTGGATGAAAGGAGGCAGCAGTCTTCTCTTTTCACTCGTAGTCTCAACACACACTCACACACAGAGCCCAGCACCTCTGAACCTGTCAGGATGTTCTAGGAGCTTTCCTATCCTAACTGGAGCTGAAGGCACCGGCTGGAGTTTGTGTGTGCGCTCATCACCAGGTTTATAGAGGTGCCAGTCAGGTGCCGCGCTCCACTGCACCAGGCTTCTCCGTGTGACGGGTACCTCACTCCATTTGGGACACTGGAGAGTGGAGCCACAGCCCTGTCGCCTTCGATCAGTGTGCTCCTGGGGCTTTTAATTGATGTTGCTCAGGCCTCTGTAATGAGACTGGACTGGACATGGATTATATATATATATATATATATATATATATCGTGGATTTGAAGCTATATTGAAAGACTGATGCTTATATATTATATAGTGCAATGAGTTATTTAAAAAAAACAAAGCGAACTTATTTTGATTACAGTAACTGATTGAGATCTCGATCATATTAAGGAGCTTAATATTCCAAGTCAGATGAAATCGGCAGATTTGACGTCACATGATCAAAAAGAAAACAAGGCAACAACAAATACATTTGGCCAAACAGGGTTGTACTGTTGTTTGCTCACCAGCAATATAAATCTGAGTGTTAGTATTTGCAACACATCTGTAAAGGGACATCAAAAACAAGCAGCTCAAAGGAGAGTACATTATAAAGCAGATCGTCTGGAGACGAAACCACTCCAAAATCAAGAGCTTGCACAGCCTTCCAAGAACGTAACGCATCATTTTTAACGTTGCAAGTGAATTCCCAGACGAAAAAAACTTTCTGCCAGTTACTGAAGTCCGTTTGGTGGCTGCTCGTAATAGCGCCGCTTTTTTTTTTTCTTCCCTCTTCTTAGAAAACATTTAAACAGATGTTTCTGGTCTCGCATCTGTGTGGAACGTTCATATCGACTGATAGATAGGGATGGCCGATGATGTAGGTTTAAAACTATATCGCGATATTTCGTGGTGTTTTTTAAAAAAAATTTTTGGCGGTAACGGTATGAACGATGATATGACGATGGTAATCTTAGTAGTCACATCAGTATACGGTCTCGAGAGCCGTGACAGCCGTGCAAACGCAAACATCGACCCAGAAACGCAAAAATAAAAATAATCGAATGCTTCGTAATCGAAACCAAACATGTCTTTGTTGGTAACAGGAACAGGCTTCGCGATGTGCAGCACAAAAGAGAGCCATGACAGCGATGCCGACCTGGACGTGGACGGAGACGACACACTGGAGTACGGCAAAGCACAGTATCCTTCCCTAATCTCGCTCGGCTGTAGGACGTCCACAGGATTGGGTGTGTAGTGATAGAACCAACCAGTTGGCGGGCTGATTTCCTTAACCTGGCATTTGCAGGTACACTGAAGCAGATATCATTCCCTGCTCCGGAGAAGACCAAGGGGAGACCAAAGAACGCGAGGCGCTCCGTGGAGCCGTCTTAAAGTACGCGCTCTCGGTCTTCGTTTGACCTTTCGTTTGTCGTCTGCTGCATTTCGATCATCTTGTAAGCTCTTCCTGTGCTAAGCTCAGTAATTTGAATGTCGTTGTTCTGTTAACAGCGGAGGCATGCCGTCCAATAGGATAACGCCGGAGTTCTCGAAGTGGGCTAGCGACGGTGAGTATCACTTGGACGTGTTCTTTGTCGTATGACACGATTTACCTTTGACACATGTATTATGGCTCATGGTGCATTTCAAACCAGGGACTCG
The DNA here is from genome assembly GCF_023375685.1 of Ictalurus furcatus. Lineage (NCBI taxonomy): Eukaryota > Metazoa > Chordata > Actinopteri > Siluriformes > Ictaluridae > Ictalurus > Ictalurus furcatus. Next base: position 6,612,953 of record NC_071261.1, on the reverse strand, counting down.
TTTCTGGACGAATAGTTTGTAGGTAGTTGAATGAAGTGTGTGCAAGATTGTTTCCTCGGTGTAACATGATTGTGTGTGTGTGTGTGTGTGTGTGTGTGTGTGTGTGTGTGTGTGTAGAAATGCCATCCACCAGCAACGGTGAGAGCAGCAAGCTGGATGCCAGCTCCGCATCGACGTCCAGCATGCCCAGGACCTGCAAAAACAGTGAGATCGAGAAGTGAGTGTGGCCTTAAGGACAAATACACATTCACACACACACACACACACACACACACGCGCGCGCGCATGGACAGTCCTGCCCCTTTGAGGCGTGCCAGTCGCTGGTGTATCGGGGTGAGATGAGTTTGTGTTGGAGGTGATGGGTCATAAATGATGCATTTTATGTGCTCATCTCTCTAGTGCAGCCTCGATCACAGGGAGGAGCTCGTGCTATTGATCCTGGGCAGCTGAGCCTTGTCCCTACTGCCCGGATACCCTGGGAATGCTAATGCAACGGTTTTCCAGTGCTTGTACAACAGCAGCTATTAGTTGTAGTGGGGTGTGAAGTAGTAGTAGAGGAGGAGACTAAAGGCGAGCCTGTCTAGCAAAGACAGGAAGACATCAGCGAGATTGCTTTAGGGGAAACCTTTGGAGGAGAAATGCGGCAGTTTAAAAAAATTCTCGTCGTTTGTGTAACGATTTCAGTCCGTTACTGATGTTTTTAGCGAATGTTACACTTCCTAACATACAATATCGCCCCATCCTTTAGCCCTGTATTGTGACCGTGCAGCAGAATTGAAGTGCGTACTCGAGGACCCGAGTTTGGATTGGACATTAGCTACAGATTCCCGTACCTCGAGAGAGATAGCAAGAGGGCCTAGGTGGGTTAGAAGGCCGCCCAGAGCAGAAGATGAATTTGAATAACCTGACTCGTGTGAAAAGGCCATCCCCTTTAATTCCCTCATCTCCATGTCCTCATCCATATTCCTCGACAAGTGCAGCCACAAAACAATTTCCCTCTGCTAGTGGCTGAGAGCGCCGCGCCACCCCGTCTGCATGGGTAATTGGGGTCAGACCACAGCTCCTGTGTCTGTGTATGGGGTTTTTTTTTTGTGTGTGTGTGTATGTATATGTTTGGTTCTCCTTGTCTCCATCTTAAATCCCATATATAGCTGCTCACTTCATGGTCATCTCTAGGTCTGCCCATTTATTCTCTGTTATTTTAAGGCTTCATTCCTAACGAAACAGTTAACCATGAACGTGTTATGCTTGCACAGCTTATAGAGGTGAAGCAAAGTGTACAATAATAATAATAATAATACGACCCATTATAGCACATATGGAGCGTCTGGTCATTTTCATACCAAGAACATATTTGTGTTTCATTTGCAGCTTGTGCGTAATTGCTGAATTTCCCCCACTCCGCAGCTCTAAGAGGGAAGTCAAGGCCTTGTCGAGGCTTAAATTAGATCGCCGAGCTATCCTTATCCACATGTATAACACTCGTATACTTTCCTTTCATTATTTTGTTCATACTCTTTCCCCCCTCTCTTTGGCTCTCTCGTTCCGAGTGCTCTTCTCATGGGAGAGCTGTCCAGTACGGCTGAATCAATCTGCCGTGCGTGGCTGCTCATCTCTGAGCCCCGTATTAAATATCAGAGCTGAGAACTGGTGAATAGGCAGAGCAAAGCCAGCGCAATTGATTTCTCCCGTCAGCACGCTGGAAGCACGTCCTTCCCTCTCGTGTTTGTGTGCGTGTGTGTGTGTGTGTGTGAGAGAGAGAGAGAGAGAGAAAGGGAATGGGTTTATCTGATGCCCATCTTCCGTGACAGTTTCAGAGTGCACATTTAACCACGTTTGGCGTTTGGGGAAGAGCCGTTGAAGTTATGTATTTCGGAGGGAAATTGCATTTTATGCATGTTCAATATGACAGACAGTATCTGTGGAAAGGAATGCGTTAGCGAGCGCTGTTGAGATCAGTGTTCTCCCGTTGTGTGTGTGTGTGTGTGAGAGAGAGAGAGAGACTGTGTGGTTATGTGAGTGGGAGGATGGAGATGGACAGAACACTGTTCCTAAGTGGTGCAGCAGAAGCGTGACAGCTTAGATTGATTCATCACTTTCTCCACAGAGACCCTCTTTTTTTTTTTGCGCACACAACAGCCAGACGTTTAAGCTAGGCCGAGCGCATGTGTGTGTGTGTGTTAGTTGGGGTTTGGGGGGGGGCATTAAGTGTTTCAGCCTGCTGGAGTATGAATCACTGCAAGCTGTTTGAAGTTAAGGCAGAGGAGGAAGCAGAGAGCAGCCCTCCTCCAGTAACCTTTCTCTATTAGCTTAGCGCATAGTTCCAGACACACACACACACACACGTGGTTATTTAATATCTCCCACAATATTTCTTTTTACGGCTGCGCCTTGTCTCCATCTATCTATCTCCATGACAGTGAGCATCTCTACACGGCGCTTCCTCAGTCTCAGCGCACCAGCTGTTACACCATATCACATTATGGAAGGAGCAGCACACACAACTCTGTGATGATGATGTCATTAATCAAGCACCGAGAGGTCATATGAAGAGGGGGTGTTTGGCAGAACGATCGGGGCTCGCCTTTGCTTTTACTTTTAGTATGAATGTAATTGTTTTTTTCGTTTTGTTTTGTTTTTGGCTTTCTGTGATCCATTTCCGAGAGTAATAGAAGTGATTATATGCCTAGATTTGAGATTTATACAAAACGTTGTGTTGAATAAAACCTGAAAGGATTTAGTGATCGACATTTCTGAAAACTTTTCTTGCTTTCTTTCGAAAATTCTCCCCATTTTAAGAGCTGGCCTCAAGCCCTGAATTCAAACATATGGGTAAAGCCGTGCGATGATGTTATTTCCAATTTCCTAAAGTGAAGGGCCTTAATCTGAGTGCACTTTAAAGATGCCAGACGAGGAGCTGAATGATTCCACTCCAGCAGAGAACGCAAAAAACAATCCCCCCCCCCCCTCCCATCACCACCACCACCCCCTCTCCTCCCTACACGGTTTGTGAGACGCATGCGTTTCAATCTGCAATGAAAATGAGATTTGTCGAGTTTAGTTACAGTGATTCATTGTGAATGGTTTCGAGAGGGAGAGGAAGAGGGAGAGGAGAACCGTGTATGGTTTTACATGGTGGGATTGTCTAGATGTGTGCGTGTGTGTGTGTGTGTGTGTGTGTGTGATGATTAGGGGTCAGACAGAGATATGGGATGAATTCTGCGCCTGCAGTGTCTCAGATTTATACAACTCTCCTGCTGCTGCGTTAAATACAAACTGCTACCTTCTTTCAGGCGTCCAAAGCCTTCAGATGGTTAACACCATTTCCCAGTAGTGAGGTGTTGGCATCGGTGGGTCTGTTTTAAATCAAGTGCCCTGTAAAGTGTTAAACTGTTTCAGTGACCAGGCTTTAGAAGTCCATTTTAGTCCGTTCACCGAAGCGGTTCTGAGGGCTAGCGTTCAGAACTATAGAGAATGAACCGTCTCTGTATATACTACTGTATGACTGGTATAACTAGTAGTCCCGATTATAGACGCGATCTAAATTCCATCATGAGCTCTCAACGCTTGCTCGAAAATGTTGCCTTGAGATAAACGCGCACCTGCCTCGCTCTCAGCGTTTCCTAGTAGAGGTCGACCGATAGTGGATTTTACCGATAACCGATTCATCAACCGATGCCGATACTGAATGAAAACGTAGCACTTGGAGGAAAATACTGCTGAACTTTATTACACAAATAAACGGTACCGACGTCCTCCGTTTCTTAGTATAGGTTCTGACTCCGCCGTGACCCTCAGCAGGACTAAGCAGCGAATGTACGTGAACAGATGTATGTATGAATCATGGGCGAATCTCGCATTTCCTTCAAACTACTACCATTGCTCTCTTTCGATCGAGGTTATGTCTTATTCCCCAAGACGACACCATGGCGGTTATCCTCTCGTACGCCACTGTGGAGTAAATCTGCTAGCTTTTGCGTTAAGCGTATCGTCCGTTAAGTGCCTGTTTAAACCCCCCCCCCTCTTCCGTTGTGCTTCTCTGCAGGGGGACCGTTTTCTGCCTCTGTGAGTGAGCTCATCCTGACCCGTGTATCGGGTGTGTGCCTGCACTTACAGTAAAGTCGAGCTCAGTGCTCCATCGACTCCACCTCTCTCTGCACATAAAGAAGGATTAAAACCTTTTATTGCCCAGAGGAATTAAATAACTTTTAGAACGTGGTTTTCTATAAATCTCCGCTAGATGAATATTCATGGTGTTGTGGCCCTGTGCGAGTGGGGTTGCACTTTATTGGGGGAAAAGTTCTGCGTGGCGAGGGCGGTGTGTGCCGCAGCGGTTTACAAAGCTGTTAAAGAAAACAGTGGGCATGGAGTGCAGCTCGCACACACACACACACAGTCCTCTATCTGCTTTATAAGCAAGCACGCTAATCAAGGCTAAATGCTTTTTTACAAGCTGTCCACCAGTAACAGGAGATTTTAAAGCTTTATGGTCCCTGTGCTGATTGTGGGTTAGTGAGGAACTGACCGCCAGTCCGTCCGGCCTGCCAGATGTACAGCTGGCTCTCCTTGCTCAAGGTCTTCATCCAGCCCTAAGTGACTCTGGAGACTGATCGAGGCATGGGCTGATGCTATGAAAATTTTATAACCTGCCCTTTCATTATGGTTTACAGTACCACCAAGATATCGTTTTTTTTTTTTGTTTTTTTTTAAAAAGAGCAAGCTGATTGGTTTACTTTAGCACCCACTCAAAACGACTGACTTTTGGCTAACTAAACATAATCGTGCCAACTTTTGGGAATCCACAAACCTGACTGAGCAGAATTATGGGATGGCCTTTGCTGACAAGGTTAGTTAAATACTTGAGAAGATGGTTGCCCTTCACCGTGTTCTGGGTGATACTCGGATGAGTTCATGTTGATGAGTTGTAGATTTATCTTATACGGTTACAACCCATTCCAAAAGGGATTTTGGTGAACCCGAGGATTCCCTTCCACCTGCACGAGCATCACTCTTTCCATTTAGCCTCGTAGAAGAGCTGCAGTCCATGATTGTACACCAATCCCCCCCCGACTGCCCCTCACCTGATTTACATCTCGTATATCATGTTTGTGTGGAAGGTAGACAAGTCCTCGTTGAGGGCCGGCGCAGGCATGTAATAAATGGCGCTATCGGAAAAGGCGGCGGAACGGAACAGGCACTAATCGGAGGGAGAGTGCCGGGGAGAGCGCCAGGGTGATCGATACTGTAGATCAGCGCTCCATCTGGCTGGAAAATGAGCGGATCACCATAAGCATCCCACCAAGCAAGGCGTCGCCCAATCAATGGCACCCATATCGATTTAGTTATCGCGAGTTCATATGCCCCGGACAGTGTTAAATGTACATTCACCAGCCCACAGCCATTCGTCGGTGGATAAGTAGTGAGGGCTTGAGTTGGGGGGGGGAGGGGTGTTAGGGATTTTGATTAAGGCTCTGCATTACGATGTGATCATGCGGTGATGCAGACTGGTACAGACTGGATTTAAGGAAATTCTGGAACATTAGGGACATGCAAAATGGAGGTAATTGAAAAGTAAAACAGTTTTTGGTTTAAGTTTCAAAGTGCGCCATTTTTATTTTTAAGAATCGTTGACGTTGCTTTTGACTCATCCTTTGTGCAGCTTTACTTTTGCTGCTTTATGGGAAGTTTGATGGGATATTTCCTTGGTTTTCTTTTGAAGTTTGATCAGCGTTGGATAGCGTTTAGCGTGGCAGCAGCGTTGACCATAAACTTTACGTTTTTTGTTTTTTTTTCTCTCCACAGAATCACAGAGGATTCCACAGGCACCACACTGGACGCTCTGAAGGCCCGCATCCGAGAGCTGGAGAAGCAGATCCTCAGAGGAGACCGATACAAGTGTCTGATCTGCATGGTATGAACACACCGCATGTTGGACATCACATAGCAAACCATCTATGCCGAAGCGAGACGGGAATGAATGCACACTGACGCCTGCTCAGTCACGATTCTTAAGGCTACAGTGACGCTGTAAAAGTCGTCATTACAGAGATATTGGCAAGACGAAAGATTTGAACCCGGTAAAATATATCCTACTCTGTACCACTCTGCAAGGAGAGTGTTTTCCTCTTTTTCTAAACTTCTTCCCACTCATATTTTCATTCGTGTTCTTTCCTGTACACGTTTTCCCATCTTCCACTGAGTTGCTTATCTAAACCGTCAGGACGGGACACGTATTGATAAGTCTAGGCACTCGAGTGGTACTGACGTGATCCGCCACCATCTCTGGCAATCACTCATTGTTCTGAACGAGCCGGCGCAATTATGCGTTTTCATTCACGCTTTACAAGTCTTCAGTTCTCCAGCTGGATCCTTGCATGTTTAATGACTCACAATGTTGGTGATCAGTGGAGGTCTACTGCCACCTGCTGCTCATGCCGACTAAAACAGACCTCCCTGCTCGTTCCACCTCTTTGATCGCCGCTCAAGTAATTATGGGGTGCGGTTTTCTAATAATGAATAAACACGTGTTTAAAGAGCCTTTCCGATAATTATCTGCCCGGACCCTGAATTGCTGCTTGCTTCTGTGTCTTTGGGTGGCACATGTGCCTTTTAGAGTACACCCAAAAAAAAAAAAGGAATTGGGAATTCATCTACATAGTGTTTTCAAATATAAGTAAAAAGAGATTAAAAGTATCTTATTTCTCTCTCAGGACTCCTACACAGCGCCCCTCACCTCCATCCAGTGTTGGCATGTCCACTGTGAAGAATGCTGGCTTAGGACTCTGGTGAGACTCTGGACTTGTATACTCTTCTGGTTACCCAGCAACGCACATCATAGCCATCACATAACACACATCCTCCCATCACCATTGATTCCACTTTCAGATTGGAAAAAATGAATAGCGAACAGTCACTGAACAATGTTGCTGGTTGTCGGATTGCTGGAACTCGTTAATTTGTCTCACACACACACTCTTGCATCTCTCCCGTGTGCTAAGCTGTTTTCAGCAGCTGCTCTCAGGAGTCCATCGGCGTGTTCCGCTGCTACACGAGGAAGCAATTAATAAATGCTTCCCAGCCACGCCCCCCCCCCCAATATACACTGTATAAATCAGCATTTTCCTGCCTGCTCGCTGTCCTGACAAGGCCCTCTGTGTCCACCACACTGATGAAGGTAAAGAGTGAGGGATCAGAGAAGTGTGTGTATGGTGAGCCCACTCTGCCACAGAGGCTTGTTACTAATGCAGGCATTAAAACCGTTGCCTTAAGGCTGCAGTAAAAGGCAGCACGCTGGGGCTCCTCGCGTCTCGATCAAAGTAAACGCGTGTAATTTGGTTACAGACGAGGCTAACCGAGAAGCCCACGCCTCGCACACACTCGTTAAATACAGGTAACCCCTGCCTAGCTAGAACAAAGGAAGCAAATTAAACATGCAGTGCTCTGAGGTTCTGGGGAAAGGTAGTATAGTGGGTCGGGGGGCAGGTTTAGCTGGAAGGCGGTTTTTGACTGTAGCACTGTGGTACTGCACAAGTGTACCACAAGTACCCTGGCTTTGTGTCAGAGTTGTTGACAGCACTCCGTAATTGGACTATTTAAAGTGGAAATAGACCAGGGGTGTCCAATCTCATCCGGAAAGGGCAGGTGTCGGTGCAGGTTTTTATTCCAACCAAGCAGAAGCCACACCCGAGTCTATTGAAAGATCAGTTGATTAAACAGGTGGAATCAGGTGTAGCTCCTGCTCAGTTGGAACGAAAACCTGCACCCACACCGGCCCTTTCCGGATAAGATTGGACACGCCTGAAATAGAGCTTATGGTGGAACGTTCAAGTCTGTAGAGGTCAACCGGTTTTGCTGATTAATTGGCACCGATAACTGATGAAAAATCCACACCGATAGGTTTTCCCGATTGCGTCCGCTGCGGGAGCGGCCGAGAGGGGTCATTGTTCAGTACGAGAGCGGCCTCTAGAGGCGAAATAAAAACTATCGCTGACGAATTTTGTTGTGTTGTTCGAAGTGTTTTTTTTGTTGTTGTTGTTTTGTTTTTCCATTTTGTTATTTGGAGTGTTTCTTTTTTGGTTCAGTTTAGATGTATATCTTCTATTTGATTTAATATTTATTATTAGCAGTATTTTACTGCTCTGTTTTCATTCAGTATCAATTTTGTTTTTTTTTTTTAAACTGTCAGTTGATTAATCGGTTATCGGCAGGTACCGCCCAACTTAGTTATCGGTATCGGTAAAATCCGCTATCGGTCGACCTCTACAAGACTGCATTTTCAGTAGTAAGATAAATGTGTACACCAAGTGAGGTGTTGGACAGAGTATGGATATTTGTGCTGTATTACACCGAGGCACAAATCCTTTTTACACACTTGAGAGTTGGCGAGAGTGTGAGGTTTGCTCACAGCTGTGTCTGGGGTAGAGCTCCTGCTCAGCCTCTTCTCGACTGATCTCGTCTGCCCCTCCGCAGAAATGTGGAACCTCTGGCTGTGACACAGATGTGCGAAGACGCCGTACAGATGCTGGAAACAGTAGTGTAGAGATTATAGAGATTCCACACTCTTATGCTACTGTGTGCACATCCGTCTCCCTCTCCTGTCCCGGCCGTCTCTTCATGTTTGACCTGTGGAAATATAACACTTTACTGTACCTCAGCTGGTCTTCATAAGGCGTACCGAATGTGTGTTTTAGTGTGCTCTTTAAACTTGAGTCATGCAGTCTTTATTAGTCTTTATTTGCTTAGCTGACGGTTTTTTTGTGATGTTTCAAGTGAAGTATGTGTTACCCATGAAAGGCAGTCGGTAAAGAAAGCACAGCGGGCGGGAGGGGGGTATTATGGGTAACGGCTGAGGTTCGGAGTGCTAGGTGAGCTAGGAGCATGTGCTTTTTTTTCTTTTTTTTTCTTCTCGATCGGCTTCCTGTGTTGTAGAGCAGTGGTCACCAACCGTGTTGCTTGAGATCTGCCTTCCTGCAGGTTTCATCTGCAACCCAAATCTAACACACCTCTTTTAGTTGATCAAGACCTGCTTAAGGCCATGATTGGATGGTCAGGTGGGCACGATTATGGTTGGAACTAAAGTCTTCACGAAGGTAGATCTCCGGGAACAGGGTTGGTGCACACTGCTGTAGAGAATATCTGGATTTCCTGTCCGTTTTTTTTTTCCATGCACATCACATCATTCCACCATTTTAATATATATATATATATATATATATATAACATAAAATATAGCAGCTTCATTTAGACCACCAACTGAGCGTTTTCACTCTGTTCTTCTCTTTAACAGGGAAATAAGAAACTGTGTCCACAGTGCAACACCATCACATCACCAGGAGACCTCCGACGCGTGTATTTGTGAACGAGTCACCGTCAGCGTCCAGATTCTTCCCCCTTTAACCTTTTTTTTTGTTGTTTTTTTTGTTTGTTTGTTTGTTTTTCGGGTCAGTTCTGTTCTGGTGGATTTCCGTTTCCTTGTCCAGACTGAGAGTCTTGTGCCGATATTAACAAGGAGCATCTGATGTAGCAGCAAACTGCACAGGGACTTGTAAGGACTATGTACAGACTCAGTACTTCCCTGTAAGTGAGAAGCTCCTCCCACTTCTTGCCCAGCCTCTGACTCTGCCCCCTTGTGGTGCTCCATGTTATGGTGCAGGTCCATAAACGCTGCTGCCCACTTCCCCGCTTCGCTTTGACACACGTCCTCTGTCTGCTACGATGGAGTGTGTGTTCGTGTGTGTCTGTGTGTGCATGTTGGTGGGATCTCTCTCTCAGCAAGGCCACAGAGTTAGTCTTCAGCCGAGACAGCCCTCCATCCCGGCAGGGACTTGAGGAAAAAAAAAAAACAATAAAAAAAACTGATAATAGTTTAGCCTCCACCCTTCTGGCCCTTCCATCCCGTTCTTCAAACTGTCATTGTGTTCTCTCTCTCTCTCTCGCTCTTGCTCTCTCGCTCTCTCTCCCCCTCTCAAATTTTCACTTCTTTTGTGGTGTTCTAGTGACGTCAACCAAATTCAATGAACCAGTGCAAGCACATGTATTATAGTCTTGTATGTTTACGGTGTTGTGAGTAAATGACATAGAGAACACACTTGTATACACACGCATAACATGCGCACACACTCAAAAAAACAAAACGAAAAAAAAAGAAAAAAAGACAAGTATATATTGCTAAAGTCCAGTTTTAGTTGGGGCCGGGGGGGGTGGGTGGGGGAGGTCGGGGCTGATGTTTCAATCTTTGTGGAAAAAGAAATCCCTCTGTATTTTTAAACGGATGTTGTTGTCTTGAGGTTGAAGTTGTATTTCATTGTACAGGAAGAAATTTAATAATATTAATAATGAAGTACTCAAACTAGGCTTTAAAGGGTTTAGGCTGTACGTTGTTTTTTTGTTTGTTTGTTTGTTTTTTTTTCAACTCTGATATACGGTATAAACTGTAGATTCATATCTAAAGTAAAGGGAGCTCATCTCTTTTTTTTCTGCCTTTTTTTTTTTTAAAAAAATATTGGAAAAACTGATTTTAATTTCCTGTTAACCATCCGGAAGATGCTTTCACGTGACGACAGAAATCATTGAAGAAGGATGAAAAAAAAAAAAAAAAAAACTTGATGATTGTCATTTGGTGTGAGTTTGTTGCAAGCAGACACCTGAGCAGGTGTAATTCTGTTCTTCCTTTCCAAGATGGGCTTATGTGAATGTTTTAAAAACAAAAAACAAAAAAAAAAGAGAGAAAAAAAGCGCCCTTGTTCTGGGATATGTTCAGCCCCCATTATGGAAGACAATGATGATGAATGATTTCTTTTCCTTTCTTCCTACAAGAAATATCATATAGGACTGGATGATTGACAGATGGCCTGGTCCCTCCGCACTCTTCAGGAGTGAGATGGTGTACTTTTGTATTTGTACAACTATATATGCTGTGATTTTTTTTTTTTTTTTTCTTCTCTTTTCTGTATTGATGTAAGCGAGGGGGCGGGGGGAGGGGAGGGGAGGGGGGGGTTAAAGAATTCAAGAAAAGGAAGCAAACTGCTGAACCCAGTCCCACAATAAATGGTCAAATTTTGCAATTTTTTTTTTTTAAATCATTTACACCATTAGCTGAGAGATTAATGGCTGTCTCCATCAATTCTGTAAATAAACCAATTTTCAAATTTGACATTTGGAGTTACCAAGCTTAATAGAAGACGAGGCTTTCCATAACAGATTATTGATCAGAGATGAAAACCCCCTTTTTAAATTGCTTTTTTTTTTTTTTTTTTTTTGGAGGAAAAAAAAAAAAAAAATGCACAAGACAATTGTGTGAGCCAATCTGTGTCCTTGTATAATTCTTGGAAATGGTACGTGTCTTACCCGTTTGTAAACTTCATTTGACGGTAATTAAA